>NW_026281193.1:0-59439 GCF_023373465.1 Oncorhynchus keta
CCAGCACTGTTCATGACAGACAGTTCAGACCTCTATGGGGACCAGCACTGTTCATGATACAGACTGTTCAGACCTCTATGGGGACCAGCACTGTTCATGATACAGACTGTTCATACCTCTATGGGGACCAGCACTGTTCATGATACAGACTGTTCATACCTCTATGGGGACCAGCACTGTTCAGACCTCTATGGGGACCAGCACTGTTCATGATACAGACTGTTCAGACCTCTATGGGGACCAGCACTGTTCATGATACAGACTGTTCACACCTCTATGGAGACCAGCACTGTTCAGACTCTATGGGGACCAGCACTGTTCATGATACAGACTGTTCAGACCTCTATAGGGACCAGCACTGTTCATGATACAGACTGTTCACACCTCTATAGGGACCAGCACTGTTCATGATACAGACTGTTCACCTCTATGGGGACCAGCACTGTTCAGACCTCTATGGGGACCAGCACTGTTCATGATACAGACTGTTCAGACTCTATGGGGACCAGCACTGTTCATGATACAGACTGTATAGACCTCTATGGGGGACCAGCACTGTTCATGATACAGACTGTTCAGACCTCTATGGAGACCAGCACTGTTCATGATACAGACAGTTCAGACCTCTATGGGGACCAGCACTGTTCATGATACAGACTGTTCAGACCTCTATGGGGACCAGCACTGTTCATGATACAGACTGTTCAGACCTCTATGGGGACCAGCACTGTTCATGATACAGACTGTTCAGACCTCTATGGGGACCAGCACTGTTCATGATACAGACTGTTCAGACCTCTATGGGGACCAGCACTGTTCATGATACAGACTGTTCAGACCTCTATGGGGACCAGCACTGTTCATGATACAGACTGTTCAGACCTCTATGGGGACCAGCACTGTTCATGATACAGACTGTTCAGACCTCTATGGGGACCAGCACTGTTCATGATACAGACTGTTCAGACCTCTATGGGGACCAGCACTGTTCATGATACAGACTGTTCAGACCTCTATGGGGACCAGCACTGTTCATGATACAGACTGTTCACCTCTATGGGGACCAGCACTGTTCAGACCTCTATGGGGACCAGCACTGTTCAGACCTCTATGGGGACCAGCACTGTTCAGACCTCTATGGGGACCAGCACTGTTCAGACCTCTATGGGGACCAGCACTGTTCAGACCTCTATGGGGACCAGCACTGTTCAGACCTCTATGGAGACCAGCACTGTTCAGACCTCTATGGGGACCAGCACTGTTCAGACCTCTATGGGGACCAGCACTGTTCATGATACAGACTGTTCAGACCTCTATGGGGACCAGCACTGTTCAGACCTCTATGGGGACCAGCACTGTTCAGACCTCTATGGGGACCAGCACTGTTCATGATACAGACTGTTCAGACCTCTATGGGGACCAGCACTGTTCAGACCTCTATGGGGACCAGCACTGTTCATGATACAGACTGTTCAGACCTCTATGGGGACCAGCACTGTTCATGATACAGACTGTTCAGACCTCTATGGGGACCAGCACTGTTCATGATACAGACTGTTCAGACCTCTATGGGGACCAGCACTGTTCATGATACAGACTGTTCACACCTCTATGGGGACCAGCACTGTTCATGATACAGACTGTTCACACCTCTATAGGGACCAGCACTGTTCAGACCTCTATGGGGACCAGCACTGTTCAGACCTCTATGGGGACCAGCACTGTTCATGATACAGACTGTTCAGACCTCTATGGGGACCAGCACTGTTCAGACCTCTATGGGGACCAGCACTGTTCATGATACAGACTGTTCAGACCTCTATGGGGACCAGCACTGTTCATGATACAGACTGTTCACACCTCTATGGGGACCAGCACTGTTCATGATACAGACTGTTCAGACCTCTATGGGGACCAGCACTGTTCAGACCTCTATGGGGACCAGCACTGTTCATGATACAGACTGTTCAGACCTCTATGGGGACCAGCACTGTTCATGATACAGACTGTTCAGACCTCTATGGGGACCAGCACTGTTCATGATACAGACTGTTCACACCTCTATGGGGACCAGCACTGTTCAGACCTCTATGGGGACCAGCACTGTTCAGACCTCTATGGGGACCAGCACTGTTCATGATACAGACTGTTCAGACCTCTATGGGGACCAGCACTGTTCATGATACAGACTGTTCAGACCTCTATGGGGACCAGCACTGTTCAGACCTCTATGGGGACCAGCACTGTTCAGACCTCTATGGGGACCAGCACTGTTCAGACCTCTATGGGGACCAGCACTGTTCAGACCTCTATGGGGACCAGCACTGTTCAGATGATGGGGACCAGCACTGTTCAGACCTCTATGGGGACCAGCACTGTTCATGATACAGACTGTTCAGACCTCTATGGGGACCAGCACTGTTCATGATACAGACTGTTCAGACCTCTATGGGGACCAGCACTGTTCAGACCTCTATGGGGACCAGCACTGTTCATGATACAGACTGTTCAGACCTCTATGGGGACCAGCACTGTTCAGACCTCTATGGGGACCAGCACTGTTCATGATACAGACTGTTCAGACCTCTATGGGGACCAGCACTGTTCAGACCTCTATGGGGACCAGCACTGTTCATGATACAGACTGTTCAGACCTCTATGGGGACCAGCACTGTTCATGATACAGACTGTTCAGACCTCTATGGGGACCAGCACTGTTCAGACCTCTATGGGGACCAGCACTGTTCATGATACAGACTGTTCAGACCTCTATGGGGACCAGCACTGTTCAGACCTCTATGGGGACCAGCACTGTTCAAGATACAGACTGTTCACACCTCTATGGGGACCAGCACTGTTCAGACCTCTATGGGGACCAGCACTGTTCAGACCTCTATGGGGACCAGCACTGTTCATGATACAGACTGTTCAGACCTCTATGGGGACCAGCACTGTTCATGATACAGACTGTTCAGACCTCTATGGGGACCAGCACTGTTCAGACCTCTATGGGGACCAGCACTGTTCATGATACAGACTGTTCAGACCTCTATGGGGACCAGCACTGTTCAGACCTCTATGGGGACCAGCACTGTTCATGATACAGACTGTTCAGACCTCAATGGGGACCAGCACTGTTCAGACCTCTATGGGGACCAGCACTGTTCATGATACAGACTGTTCACACCTCTATGGGGACCAGCACTGTTCAGACCTCTATGGGGACCAGCACTGTTCATGATACAGACTGTTCAGACCTCTATGGGGACCAGCACTGTTCAGACCTCTATGGGGACCAGCACTGTTCATGATACAGACTGTTCAGACCTCTATGGGGACAAGCACTGTTCATGATACAGACTGTTCAGACCTCTATGGGGACCAGCACTGTTCAGACCTCTATGGGGACCAGCACTGTTCATGATACAGACTGTTCAGACCTCTATGGGGACCAGCACTGTTCATGATACAGACTGTTCAGACCTCTATGGGGACCAGCACTGTTCATGATACAGACTGTTCAGACCTCTATGGGGACCAGCACTGTTCAGACCTCTATGGGGACCAGCACTGTTCATGATACAGACTGTTCAGACCTCTATGGGGACCAGCACTGTTCAGACCTCTATGGGGACCAGCACTGTTCACACCTCTATAGGGACCAGCACTGTTCAGACCTCTATGGGGACCAGCACTGTTCATGATACAGACTGTTCAGACCTCTATGGGGACCAGCACTGTTCATGATACAGACTGTTCACACCTCTATAGGGACCAGCACTGTTCACACCTCTATAGGGACCAGCACTGTTCACACCTCTATAGGGACCAGCACTGTTCAGACCTCTATGGGGACCAGCACTGTTCAGACCTCTATGGGGACCAGCACTGTTCATGATACAGACTGTTCAGACCTCTATAGGGACCAGCACTGTTCATGATACAGACTGTTCACACCTCTATAGGGACCAGCACTGTTCAGACCTCTATGGGGACCAGCACTGTTCATGATACAGACTGTTCACCTCTATAGGGACCAGCACTGTTCATGATACAGACTGTTCAGACCTCTATGGGGACCAGCACTGTTCAGACCTCTATGGGGACCAGCACTGTTCATGATACAGACTGTTCAGACCTCTATGGGGACCAGCACTGTTCACACCTCTATGGGGACCAGCACTGTTCAGACCTCTATGGGGACCAGCACTGTTCAGACCTCTATGGGGACCAGCACTGTTCACACCTCTATAGGGACCAGCACTGTTCATGATACAGACTGTTCAGACCTCTATGGGGACCAGCACTGTTCAGACCTCTATGGGGACCAGCACTTTTCACACCTCTATAGGGACCAGCACTGTTCAGACCTCTATGGGGACCAGCACTGTTCAGACCTCTATGGGGACCAGCACTGTTCATGATACAGACTGTTCAGACCTCTATGGGGACCAGCACTGTTCATGATACAGACTGTTCACACCTCTATAGGGACCAGCACTGTTCAGACCTCTATGGGGACCAGCACTGTTCAGACCTCTATGGGGACCAGCACTGTTCAGACCTCTATGGGGACCAGCACTGTTCAGACCTCTATGGGGACCAGCACTGTTCAGACCTCTATGGGGACCAGCACTGTTCAGACCTCTATGGGGACCAGCACTGTTCATGATACAGACTGTTCAGACCTCTATGGGGACCAGCACTGTTCATGATACAGACTGTTCAGACCTCTATGGGGACCAGCACTGTTCAGACCTCTATGGGGACCAGCACTGTTCATGATACAGACTGTTCAGACCTCTATGGGGACCAGCACTGTTCATGATACAGACTGTTCAGACCTCTATGGGGACCAGCACTGTTCATGATACAGACTGTTCAGACCTCTATGGGGACCAGCACTGTTCAGACCTCTATGGAGACCAGCACTGTTCATGATACAGACTGTTCAGACCTCTATGGGGACCAGCACTGTTCAGACCTCTATGGGGACCAGCACTGTTCATGATACAGACTGTTCAGACCTCTATGGGGACCAGCACTGTTCATGATACAGACTGTTCAGACCTCTATGGGGACCAGCACTGTTCATGATACAGACTGTTCACACCTCTCATGTTGGTGGAGAAAATGTAACAATTTTAAAGGGGATTTCCTTGCAATTCTATACATTTTGCCATGTCTAATGTGTATTCATGTGATATTTGGGTGACAAAATGACAACGGTATCTATGGGCTAAAAAAACCTGAATTAAAAAGCGTTAGCTGACGTGGGCTGTTTGATCTGGACATTTCTGACAGGTTCTAAATGTCTCTAAGGTCTGTAAGGGAATACCCCCCTGTATTGGACAAAAATGAATGGCATGTCATTGGCATCGGACAAACCATATACACATTGGCCAATACCACCCAATTCGGCGTTGATTCATCCAAAGTGTATTGCAAATGCCATATGGTAATTGCCAGTTGTAACACTTTAAAAATTCAACAGGGGGCAAATGCGCTCCACCGGGGTTTTTCATATTGGATATGTAACCCAAATCAATGTCCAAAAGTAAAATTTTGAAAAAATGAACTTTTTTCAAAAACTTATCACCCCTTAAAAAGTGCTTTCTGGACCGTTTTCGAAATTCTTTCGATTTTTTTGTCAATTACACATGTGTAAGAACTGTATGAATATACTTTTGTCCAATTTTATTATCATAATTTTTTTAATTTTTTTATATGCGCATAAGGAATATGTTTTGTCCAATTCCAATATGATTTCATAGGAAGTCAAAGTCAAAAGTCAAAAATGTCAAAATTTTGTAAAAACTTCACACACCCATAAAAAGTGCTTTCTGGACCGTTTTCGAAATTCTTTCGATTTTTTGTCAATTACACATGTGTAAGAACTGTATGAATATACTTTTGTCCAATTTTATTATCATAATTTTTTTTTTTTTTTTACATGCGCATAAGGAATATGTTTTGTCCAATTCCAATATGATTTCATAGGAAGTCAAAAGTCAAAAGTCAAAAATGTCAAAATTTTGTAAAAAACTTCACACACCCTTAAAAAGTGCTTTCTGGACCGTTTTTGAAATTCTTTCAATTTTTTGGTCAATTACACATGTGTAAGAACTGTATGAATATACTTTTGTCCAATTTTATTATCATATTTTTTATATATTTTTTTAAATTGTGCATAAGGATTTTTTTGTGGGCCAAATGACGTAAGAAATTTGACATGCTCAAAAATCCTGCAGAAATGCAAAATTGACTGGCCTGATGAACTCGGGATGGCCGGGCAGTGATAGTTGTTCCTTTCCATCACTCGTTGTGTTGACTTCATCATGTCCATTTTGTGATGTTTTTCACTATATAATCATATTGCAAGTGCACGTGCATTTGCAATATGTTTCAATGTGCATTTACCATATGAAATTTGACCTTGCTCAAAAATGCAAAATTGACTGGTCTGATGAACACAGGATGGCCGAGCAGTGATAGTTGTACATTTCCATCACTCGTTGTGTTGATTTCATCATCTCCGTTAGGTGATGTTTTTACACTATAGAATCATATTGCAAATGCACGTGCATTGTTGTGCAACTGGTAACCCAAAAATAAAAATATGGTTGTAAATGCATTTACCGGTCATTCTGATATTAATGCTCGCTATGGGAACACAGGATGGCCGGGCAGTGATAGTTGTACATTTCCATCACTCGTTGTGTTGATTTCATCATGTCCATTAGGTGATGTTTTTACACTATAGAATCATATTGCAAGTGCGCGCGCATTTGCAATATGTTTCAATGTGCATTTACCATATGAAATTTGAAATGCTCAAAAATGCAAAATTGACTGGTCTGATGGACACAGGATGGCCGAGCAGTGATAGTTGTACATTTCCATCACTCGTTGTGTTGATTTCATCATGTCCATTTGTTTATGTTTTCTCACTTTAGAATCAAAGTCACTGTGCATTTGCAATATGGTTCAATGGGCAGGTACCATCACGAATTTGTCATGCTCAAAAATCCTGCAGGAAAAATTGACTGGTCTGATGAACACAGGATGGCCGAGCAGTGATAGTTGTACATTTCCATCACTTGTTGTGTTGATTTCATCATGTCCATTAGGTGATGTTTTTCACTATAGAATCATATTGCAAATGCACGTGCATTGTTGTGCAACTGGTAACCCAAAAATTAAAATATGGTTGTAAATGCATTTACCGGTCATTCTGATATTAATGCTCGCTATGGGAACACAGGATGGCCGGGCAGTGATAGTTGTACATTTCCATCACTCGTTGTGTTGATTTCATCATGTCCATTAGGTGATGTTTTTACACTATAGAATCATATTGCAAGTGCGCGTGCATTTGCAATATGTTTCAACTGTGCATTTACCATATGAAATTTGAAATGCTCAAAAATGCAAAATTGACTGGTCTGATGGACACAGGATGGCCGAGCAGTGATAGTTGTACATTTCCATCACTCGTTGTGTTGATTTCATCATGTCCATTAGGTGATGTTTTTCACTATAGAATCATATTGCAAGTGCGCGCGCATTTGCAATATGTTTCAATGTGCATTTACCATATGAAATTTGAAATGCTCAAAAATGCAAAATTGACTGGTCTGATGGACACAGGATGGCCGAGCAGTGATAGTTGTACATTTCCATCACTCGTTGTGTTGATTTCATCATGTCCATTAGGTGATGTTTTTACACTATAGAATCATATTGCAAGTGCGCGCGCATTTGCAATATGTTTCAATGTGCATTTACCATATGAAATTTGACATGCTCAAAAATGCAAAATTGACTGGTCTGATGAACACAGGATGGCTGAGCAGTGATAGTTGTACATTTCCATCACCTGTTGTGTTGATTTCATCATGTCCATTTGTTTATGTTTTCTCACTTTTGCAAAGTCACTGTGCATTTGCAATATGGTTCAATGGGCAGGTACCATCACGAATTTGTCATGCTATAAAAATCCTGCAGGAATGTGAAATTGACTGGTCTGATGAACACAGGATGGCCGAGCAGTGATAGTTGTACATTTCCATCACTTGTTGTGTTGATTTCATCATGTCCATTAGGTGATGTTTTTCACTATAGAATCATATTGCAAATGCACGTGCATTGTTGTGCAACTGGTAACCCAAAAATTAAAATATGGTTGTAAATGCATTTACCGGTCATTCTGATATTAATGCTCGCTATGGGAACACAGGATGGCCGGGCAGTGATAGTTGTACATTTCCATCACTCGTTGTGTTGATTTCATCATGTCCATTAGGTGATGTTTTTACACTATAGAATCATATTGCAAGTGCGCGCGCATTTGCAATATGTTTCAATGTGCATTTACCATATGAAATTTGAAATGCTCAAAAATGCAAAATTGACTGGTCTGATGGACACAGGATGGCCGAGCAGTGATAGTTGTACATTTCCATCACTCGTTGTGTTGATTTCATCATGTCCATTAGGTGATGTTTTTCACTATAGAATCATATTGCAAGTGCGCGCGCATTTGCAATATGTTTCAATGTGCATTTACCATATGAAATTTGACATGCTCAAAAATGCAAAATTGACTGGTCTGATGAACACAGGATGGCTGAGCAGTGATAGTTGTACATTTCCATCACCTGTTGTGTTGATTTCATCATGTCCATTTGTTTATGTTTTTCTCACTTTTGCAAAGTCACTGTGCATTTGCAATATGGTTCAATGGGCAGGTACCATCACGAATTTGTCATGCTATAAAAATCCTGCAGGAATGTGAAATTGACTGGTCTGATGAACACAGGATGGCCGAGCAGTGATAGTTGTACATTTCCATCACTTGTTGTGTTGATTTCATCATGTCCATTAGGTGATGTTTTTACACTATAGAATCATATTGCAAGTGCGTGCGCATTTGCAATATGTTTCAATGTGCATTTACCATATGAAATTTGAAATGCTCAAAAATGCAAAATTGACTGGTCTGATGGACACAGGATGGCCGAGCAGTGATAGTTGTACATTTCCATCACTCGTTGTGTTGATTTCATCATGTCCATTAGGTGATGTTTTTTCACTATAGAATCATATTGCAAATGCACGTGCATTGTTGTGCAACTGGTAACCCAAAAATAAAAATATGGTTGTAAATGCATTTACCGGTCATTCTGATATTAATGCTCGCTATGGGAACACAGGATGGCCGGGCAGTGATAGTTGTACATTTCCATCACTCGTTGTGTTGATTTCATCATGTCCATTAGGTGATGTTTTTACACTATAGAATCATATTGCAAGTGCGCGCGCATTTGCAATATGTTTCAATGTGCATTTACCATATGAAATTTGAAATGCTCAAAAATGCAAAATTGACTGGTCTGATGGACACAGGATGGCCGAGCAGTGATAGTTGTACATTTCCATCACTCGTTGTGTTGATTTCATCATGTCCATTAGGTGATGTTTTTCACTATAGAATCATATTGCAAGTGCGCGCGCATTTGCAATATGTTTCAATGTGCATTTACCATATGAAATTTGACATGCTCAAAAATGCAAAATTGACTGGTCTGATGAACACAGGATGGCTGAGCAGTGATAGTTGTACATTTCCATCACCTGTTGTGTTGATTTCATCATGTCCATTTGTTTATGTTTTCTCACTTTTGCAAAGTCACTGTGCATTTGCAATATGGTTCAATGGGCAGGTACCATCACGAATTTGTCATGCTATAAAAATCCTGCAGGAATGTGAAATTGACTGGTCTGATGAACACAGGATGGCCGAGCAGTGATAGTTGTACATTTCCATCACTTGTTGTGTTGATTTCATCATGTCCATTAGGTGATGTTTTTCACTATAGAATCATATTGCAAATGCACGTGCATTGTTGTGCAACTGGTAACCCAAAAATTAAAATATGGTTGTAAATGCATTTACCGGTCATTCTGATATTAATGCTCGCTATGGGAACACAGGATGGCCGGGCAGTGATAGTTGTACATTTCCATCACTCGTTGTGTTGATTTCATCATGTCCATTAGGTGATGTTTTTACACTATAGAATCATATTGCAAGTGCGCGCGCATTTGCAATATGTTTCAATGTGCATTTACCATATGAAATTTGACATGCTCAAAAATGCAAAATTGACTGGTATGATGGACACAGGATGGCCGAGCAGTGATAGTTGTACATTTCCATCACTCGTTGTGTTGATTTCATCATGTCCATTAGGTGATGTTTTTACACTATAGAATCATATTGCAAGTGCGCGCGCATTTGCAATATGTTTCAATGTGCATTTACCATATGAAATTTGACATGCTCAAAAATGCAAAATTGACTGGTCTGATGGACACAGGATGGCCGAGCAGTGATAGTTGTACATTTCCATCACTCGTTGTGTTGATTTCATCATGTCCATTAGGTGATGTTTTTACACTATAGAATCATATTGCAAGTGCGCGCGCATTTGCAATATGTTTCAATGTGCATTTACCATATGAAATTTGACATGCTCAAAAATGCAAAATTGACTGGTCTGATGGACACAGGATGGCCGAGCAGTGATAGTTGTACATTTCCATCACTCGTTGTGTTGATTTCATCATGTCCATTAGGTGATGTTTTTACACTATAGAATCATATTGCAAGTGCGCGCGCATTTGCAATATGTTTCAATGTGCATTTACCATATGAAATTTGACATGCTCAAAAATGCAAAATTGACTGGTCTGATGAACACAGGATGGCTGAGCAGTGATAGTTGTACATTTCCATCACTCGTTGTGTTGATTTCATCATGTCCATTTGTTTATGTTTTCTCACTTTTGCAAAGTCACTGTGCATTTGCAATATGGTTCAATGGGCAGGTACCATCACGAATTTGTCATGCTATAAAAATCCTGCAGGAATGTGAAATTGACTGGCCCGATGAACTCGGGATAGCTGGGCAGTGATTCTGGTTCATCTCCATGGCTCGTTAGGGTTGATTTCAGAATGTCACTTTTGGTGATGGTCCCTCTCCGTTTAAACATATTGCTAATGTACAAAAGTCAACTAGCAAGTCAGTGTCCATCAGTCAATTAGATGTCATTTTGACACCAAACTGATACCAATTGACACCAAACCCACTTTTTCCAACTCATTTAGAAGCCAACTATCATATATGTCAGAGCAGGCCCATAATTCACAGCGCCTTTAGTTTAAAACATAATAAAAACGTAAAACACATAGTTACGTTCTAGCTGCGGGTCCAGGTCAGACATTATGTGAAGGCCTATGTGAGGCGACCCCGAATCCCGAGTTTCGGCTCGATAGGTCCTTCGGTGCCCGAGTAAAACCCTAATTGGTGCTGAAAATCCACTTTTTTCCATGCCTTGCTATGGGGTCCTTGAATGAGCTATCGGACCGAAACGTTGGGGTCCGTCTCTATGGGCCGAGCCGGTTCCAATGCACCTAGTCTTGTGTCTCTGAGACTTTTCTAAATGTCGCCATTTTCGTAATGGTCAAAATGAATTGAAATCATTGCAAATGTACGAGGCTATTTCTCGGTCCGAGAACCTTCTAGAGCCACCTAACTCACCACGCACTATCGACCCGAGGTCTAGAACAGGTTTCTAAAGTTTCGGAACTCTAGGTCTGACGGTTCTTTTTAGCTCGAACAAAGCTAACTATTGGAGGCACTGTCTGTCTCTACAACCCCCAATACGTCCCTCCTTCCAAGTTGTGTGTCTGTGTGATTTAGTTTTCCTTTGAAATTTTATGGGAAAAATGACTGATTTACAGTTCATGGGGGTTGCCTAATCACACATATGAAGTTTTGGACAGATCTGACTTTTTTAACCCCTCGAAACAGCCCCTGAGACACCAATTAAGGCACTTCCGGTTGGCACAGGAAGCTATAAGTCAACACATATCCTCACTGGGCTATGCTTTTACAGAATCCTGTGTTTTAAGTCCTTACGTTAAGAATTGACTGATTTACACAGGGTTGAATGCACTATGTCTATCAAACTGCAGGCAGGTAATGGAAAAACACTTTTAGGGTGATTTTAACCACTTCCGGTTGGTCCAGGAAGCCTAGAATCAACACAGGTAGACCTCATACTGGCCTGATGGACTGTTATCAAAGACAGGTTCATACGGCATTCATAACCCATATAGACTTCAGGTTGAATTTAGGGGTGCAGGCAATGTATTCCTATGGGGAGAGAAGTCAATGCAAACTATTTGAAGTAAACACCTTCTTTTAACTATTAAGGGTTAATGCCACACGGTCAACGTTAGGCTTGCACGGATCGGAAGGACCTTAGGAACGTACCTGAGGTCGAATTGTGCTTCTCACCCTAACGGTTCTCTCACTGTCACCCAAAAGCAAATGACGTTGTGGGGCAGGCTTCATTTTGGGCCTACTTTTCTAATGGTCGCTGCGCTCAGACCGAGCGAGCTACGGTCAAGCGGGATATCTCGTTGAACTCGGCACGGCCTAGACATTATGTTTATGCCATTGCCTGCTCTCTGTGTCTTTGAGAACCACACTTTTTCACTCCATCCTTGCTGTGTGTGCGTGTGAGAGCTTTTCTTTGACATCTGTTGGGAGAGATGACTGATTTACAGTTCATGAGGGTTACCTAGTCACACATATGAAGTTTTGAAAAGATCTGACTTTTTTAACCCCTCGAAACAGCCCCTGAGACACCAATTAAGGCACTTCCGGTTGTCACAGGAAGCTATAAGTCAACATATATCCTCACTGGGCTATGCTTTTACAGAATCCTGAGTTTTAAGTCCTTACGTTAAGAATTGACTGATTTACACAGGGTTGAATGCACTATGTCTATCAAACTGCAGGCAGGTAATGGAAAAACACTTTTAGGGTGATTTTAACCACTTCCGGTTGGTCCAGGAAGCCTAGAATCAACACAGGTAGACCTCATACTGGCCTGATGGACTGTTACCAAAGACAGGTTCATACGGCATTCATAACCCATATAGACTTCAGGTTGAATTTAGGGGTGCAGGCAATGTATTCCTATGGGGAGAGAAATCAATGCAAACTATTTGAAGTAAACACCTTCTTTTAACTATTAAGGGTTAATGCCACACGGTCAAGGTTAGGCTTGCACGGATCGGAAGGACCTTAGGAACGTACCTGAGGTCGAATTGTGCTTCTCACCCTAACGGTTCTCTCACTGTCACCCAAAAGCAAATGACGTTGTGGGGCAGGCTTCATTTTGGGCCTACTTTTCTAATGGTCGCTGCGCTCAGACCGAGCGAGCTACGGTCAAGCGGGATATCTCGTTGAACTCGGCACGGCCTAGACATTATGTTTATGCCATTGCCTGCTCTCTGTGTCTTTGAGAACCACACTTTTTCACTCCATCCTTGCTGTGTGTGCGTGTGAGAGCTTTTCTTTGACATCTGTTGGGAGAGATGACTGATTTACAGTTCATGAGGGTTACCTAGTCACACATATGAAGTTTTGAAAAGATCTGACTTTTTAACCCCTCGAAACAGCCCCTGAGACACCAATTAAGGCACTTCCGGTTGTCACAGGAAGCTATAAGTCAACATATATCCTCACTGGGCTATGCTTTTACAGAATCCTGAGTTTTAAGTCCTTACGTTAAGAATTGACTGATTTACACAGGGTTGAATGCACTATGTCTATCAAACTGCAGGCAGGTAATGGAAAAACACTTTTAGGGTGATTTTAACCACTTCCGGTTGGTCCAGGAAGCTTAGAATCAACACAGGTAGACCTCATACTGGCCTGATGGACTGTTACCAAAGACAGGTTCATACGGCATTCATAACCCATATAGACTTCAGGTTGAATTTAGGGGTAAAGGCAATGTATTCCTATGGGGAGAGAAGTCAATGCAAACTCTTTGAAGTAAACACCTTCTTTTAACTATTAAGGGTTAATGCCACACGGTCAAGGTTAGGCTTGCACGGATCGGAAGGACCTTAGGAACGTACCTGAGGTCGAATTGTGCTTCTCACCCTAACGGTTCTCTCACTGTCACCCAAAAGCAAATGACATTGAGGGCCAGGCTTCCTTTTGCGCCTTCTTTTTTTTCAAGGTCGCTGCACTCAGAGCGAGCTACGGTCAAGCGGGCGTCTCGTTGAACTCTGCACAGCCTGGAGACTATGGTGATGCCATTTTTTGTGTTGATTTCAGAATGCCATTTTGGTGATGGTCCCTCTCCGTTTAAACATATTGCTAATGTACAAAAGTCAACTAGCAAGTCAGTGTCCACCAGTCAATTAGATGTCATTCTGACACCAAACTGATACCAATTGACACCAAACCCACTTTTTCCAACTCATTTAGAAGCCAACTATCACATATGTCAGAGCAGGCCCATAATTCACAGCGCCATTAGTTTAAAACATAATAAAAACGTAAAACACATAGTTACGTTCTAGCTGCGGGTCCAGGTCAGACATTATGTGAAGGCCTATGTGAGGCGACCCCGAATCCCGAGTTTCGGCTCGATAGGTCCTTCGGTGCCCGAGTAAAACCCTAATTGGTGCTGAAAATCCACTTTTTTCCATGCCTTGCTATGGGGTCCTTGAATGAGCTATCGGACCGAAACGTTGGGGTCCGTCTCTATGGGCCGAGCCGGTTCCAATGCACCTAGTCTTGTGTCTCTGAGACTTTTCTAAATGTCGCCATTTTCGTAATGGTCAAAATGAATTGAAATCATTGCAAATGTACGAGGCTATTTCTCGGTCCGAGAACCTTCTAGAGCCACCTAACTCACCACGCACTATCGACCCGAGGTCTAGAACAGGTTTCTAAAGTTTCGGAACTCTAGGTCTGACGGTTCTTTTTAGCTCGAACAAAGCTAACTATTGGAGGCACTGTCTGTCTCTACAACCCCCAATACGTCCCTCCTTCCAAGTTGTGTGTCTGTGTGATTTAGTTTTCCTTTGAAATTTTATGGGAAAAATGACTGATTTACAGTTCATGGGGGTTGCCTAATCACACATATGAAGTTTTGGACAGATCTGACTTTTTTAACCCCTCGAAACAGCCCCTGAGACACCAATTAAGGCACTTCCGGTTGTCACAGGAAGCTATAAGTCAACACATATCCTCACTGGGCTATGCTTTTACAGAATCCTGAGTTTTAAGTCCTTACGTTAAGAATTGACTGATTTACACAGGGTTGAATGCACTATGTCTATCAAACTGCAGGCAGGTAATGGAAAAACACTTTTAGGGTGATTTTAACCACTTCCGGTTGGTCCAGGAAGCTTAGAATCAACACAGGTAGACCTCATACTGGCCTGATGGACTGTTACCAAAGACAGGTTCATACGGCATTCATAACCCATATAGACTTCAGGTTGAATTTAGGGGTAAAGGCAATGTATTCCTATGGGGAGAGAAATCAATGCAAACTTTTTGAAGTAAACACCATCTTTTAACTATTAAGGGTTAATGCCACACTGTCAACGTTAGGCTTGCACGGATCGGAAGGACCTTAGGAACATACCTGAGGTCGAATTGTGCTTCTCACCCTAACGGTTCTCTCACTGTCACCCAAAAGCAAATGACGTTGTGGGGCAGGCTTCATTTTGGGCCTACTTTTCTAATGGTCGCTGCGCTCAGACCGAGCGAGCTACGGTCAAGCGGGATATCTCGTTGAACTCGGCACGGCCTAGACATTATGTTTATGCCATTGCCTGCTCTCTGTGTCTTTAAGAACCACACTTTTTCACTCCATCCTTGCTGTGTGTGCGTGTGAGAGCTTTTCTTTGACATCTGCTGGGAGAAATGACTGATTTACAGTTCATGAGGGTTACCTAGTCACACATATGAAGTTTTGAAAAGATCTGACCTTTTTAACCCATGGAAACTGCCACTGTGACACCATTAAAGGCACTTCCGGTTGGCACAGGAAGCTATAAATAAACTCATATCATGATTGGGGTATGCCTTTACAGAATCCCGAGTTTTAAGTCTTTACGTTAAGAACTGAGTTATTTACGGAGGGTTTAGTGAGTGTGTGTTATTTCAGAAAATCATAGAAAATCACAGAAATCTCGCAGAGCTCCGCAGCACACTTTAAAAAGATTCGTAAGAACAACCTGCAACTGGATCTGTAACCGTTGAAAAAAAAAACACCTATCCGTGAACATCACCAAGGTGTCGTTGTACGATTTCTCTTAAATGACGATAGATAAATGGCTGGTTCTTTTTTTATTGACACCGGAGGCTCCTTGACTTTGACGTGAAGTGGAAAAATAATTTCTCTATTTTCATTTTGGACCTTTAATCCCAGATAAATGGCCATAACTCAAAAACCGTTGAGGCCTAGACGCCATCTTGTTCGGGGCCAACTGCCCATTATGCCGCCCCTACGCTCACCGAGTTTCGGCTTCTAAATATTTTCAGTTTTCGAGATAAGGCCCCGTCGTGAATCGTGATGTTTTGTAGCAATAGCCATATGATTGCTTATGCCCTCTTGTGGGAATTTCCGGGACATGGGAAAAATGACATAAATCTTATTATTTTTGTAAACGGAAACCGAATGTCCGACAACGTTCATTTGATGACTTCCTGGTAGGTCCGGCCCTGCCGCTCGGCCCGACGCCGTCCGCGAATTTTACAAACGATTTCGGACGTCTAGTAAGGGACCGTACATTTGCAATATGGACTTTCTCACTAACCATACAGGTACTGCCGAATTCTTCCCTTAAGGTCTGTAATGACTGACATTTTTTATTTTATTTAACCAGGCAAGTCAGTTAAGAACAAATTCTTATTTTCAATGACGGCCTAGGAACAGTGGGTTAACTGCCTGTTCAGGGGCAGAAGGACAGATTTGTACCTTGTCAGCTCGGGGATTTGAACTTGCAACCTTCCGGTTACTAGTCCAACGCTCTAACCGCTAGTCTACCCTGCCACCTCTACACTCTAACCACTAGGCTACCCTGCCGCCTCTACACTCTAACCACTAGGCTACCCTGCCGCCTCTACACTCTAACCACTAGGCTACCCTGCCACCTCTACACTCTAACCACTAGGCTACCCTGCCACCTCTACACTCTAACCACTAGGCTACCCTGCCACCTCTACACTCTAACCACTAGGCTACCCTGCCACCTCTACACTCTAACCACTAGGCTACCCTGCCGCCTCTACACTCTAACCACTAGGCTACCCTGCCACCTCTACACTCTAACCACTAGGCTACCCTGCCGCCTCTACACTCTAACCACTAGGCTACCCTGCCACCTCTACACTCTAACCACTAGGCTACCCTGCCACCTCTAGGCACCCTGCCACCTCTAACTAACCACTAGGCTACCCTGCCACCTCTACACTCTAACCACTAGACTACCCTGCCACCTCTACACTCTAACCACTAGGCTACCCTGCCGCCTCTACACTCTAACCACTAGGCTACCCTGCCACCTCTACACTCTAACCACTAGACTACCCTGCCACCTCTACACTCTAACCACTAGACTACCCTGCCACCTCTACACTCTAACCACTAGGCACTACCCTGCCGCCCCAAAATGACACAGGAACTGATGATGCACTACCAACTGCTATTACACCTTTCAAGAGTAACTTTAAAGGTGGACTGAGTTCCTTTTAAATAAAAGAATGCCAGTTCGTGAATTTAAAAAATGTATTTTAAAAAATAATTTAAACTTGGAAAGTCAACTAAGAACAAATGATTCTTTACAATGACGGCCTTCCCCCGGCCAAACTCTCAATGCAGACGACGCTGGGACAATTGTGAATCAGCCTGGAATCGAACCAGGGTCTGTAGTGACGCCTCTTGCCCTGAGATGCAGTGCCATAGACCGCCGTGAAAGCAGTAATTTGATTGGTCAGGACAAGAGCAAAGATTTCTCATCCAAGTGGAGAACTGCAACTGAAGCACAATATGTGTCCTTTTACATTCTGAAGACACACACACACACACACACACACACACACACACACACACACACACACACACACACACACACACACACACACACACACACACACACACACACAGCTATAAGGACAGGTAAACTGATAATGCTTTTTAATGTCTAATACCTCTCCCTTCTTTCTCTCACCCTCCTCCCTACCACTTTCTCTTCTGAATTTCAACCTCCCCTTCTCTCTCTCAACCCTCTCTCTCTCTCTCTCTCAACCTCCTCTCTCTCAACCCCCCCCTCTCTCTCTCGCTCTCTCTCTCAACCTCGTCTCTCTCTCTCTCTCTCTCTCTCTCTCTCTCTCTCTCTCTCTCAACCCCCTCTCTCTCTCTCTCTCTCTCCCTCTCTCTCCCTCTCAACCCCTCTCTCTCTCTCTCAACCCCCTCTCTCTCTCTCTCTCTCAACCCTCTCTCTCTCTCTCAACCCTCTCTCTCTCTCTCTCTCAACCCCTCTCTCTCTCTCTTGTCTCTCTCGTCTCTCTCTCTCTCTAACCTCGTCTCTCTCTCTCTCTCAACCTCGTCTCTCTCTCTCTCTCTCAACCTCTCTCTCTCTCTCTCTCTCTCTCTCAACACCTCTCTCTCTCTCTCAACAACCTCCTCAACATCCCCCTCTCTCAACCTCCTCCCCTCTCTCTCTCTCTCTCTCTCCTCCTCCCCTCTCTCACTATTCTCTCTCTCTCTCAACCTCCTCCCCTCTCTCTCTCAACCCCCTACTCTCTCAACCTCCTCCCTCTCTCCTCATCAGGCATCGTTATTAGTACATCCAACATGTTGTGGTTATTAGTACAAGACATGTTGAATCAACACTATACATCTGTTGTGGATGGGAGGAGGTTGAAACTCCTACAGTTGTGGTTATTAGTACATCCTACATGTTGACATCGACACGCTGTGGTTATTAGTACATCCTACATGTTGTGGTTATTAGTACATCCTACATGTTGTGGGTACATAGTACATCATCCTACATGTTGTGTAGTTATGTTGTGGTTATTAGTACATCCGTTGTGGTTATTAGTACATGTTGTGGTTATTAGTACATCCTACATGTTGTGGTTATTAGTACATCCTACATGTTGTGGTTATTAGTACATCCTACATGTTGTGGTTATTAGTACATCCTACATGTTGTGGTTATTAGTACATCCTACATGTTGTGGTTATTAGTACATCCTACATGTTGTGGTTATTAGTACATCCTACATGTTGTGGTTATTAGTACATCCTACATGTTGTGGTTATTAGTACATCCTACATGTTGTGGTTATTAGTACATCCTACATGTTGTGGTTATTAGTACATCCTACATGTTGTGGTTATTAGTACATCCTACATGTTGTGGTTATTAGTACATCCTACATGTTGTGGTTATTAGTACCTACATGTTGTGGTTATTAGTACATCCTACATGTTGTGGTTATTAGTACATCCTACATCCTACGTTGTGGTTATTAGTACATCCTACACGTTGTGGTTATTAGTACATCCTACATGTGTGTTATTAGTACATCCTACATGTTGTGGTTATTAGTACATCCTACATGTTGTGGTTATTAGTACATCCTACATGTTGTAGTACATCCTACATGTTTCAACATTGGTTATTAGTACATCCTACACGTTGTGGTTATTAGTACATCCTACACGTTGTGGTTATTAGTACATCCTACATGTTGTGGTTATTAGTACATCCTACACGTTGTGGTTATTAGTACATCCTACATGTTGTGGTTATTAGTACATCCTACACGTTGTGGTTATTAGTACATCCTACATGTTGTGGTTATTAGTACATCCTACATGTTGTGGTTATTAGTACATCCTACATGTTGTGGTTATTAGTACATCCTACATGTTGTGGTTATTAGTACATCCTACATGTTGTGGTTATTAGTACATCCTACACGTTGTGGTTATTAGTACATCCTACACGTTGTGGTTATTAGTACATCCTACATGTTGAACACACGTTGTGGTTATTGTGTTGTTATTAGTACATCCTACATGTTGTGGTTATTAGTACATCCTACATGTTGAATCAACACGTTGTGGTTATTAGTACATCCTACATGTTGTGGTTATTAGTACATCCTACATAGTACATCCTACATGTTGTGGTTATTAGTACATCCTACATGTTGTGGTTATTAGTACATCCTACATGTTGTGGTTATTAGTACATCCTACATGTTGAATCAACACGTTGTGGTTATTAGTTTTGGAAACAGAAAGTACATCCTACAGATTGAGTACATCCTACATGTTGTGGTTATTACATACCAGTACATCCTACATTTTAATGCTAATGTTGTGGTTATTAGCTACAGTTGTGGTTATTAGTACATCCTACATGTTGTGGTTATTAGTACATCCTACATGTTGTGGTTGAAACACATACATGTTGTTTACAGTATACTAAAATGAGTACAACACTAATAGTTATTAGTACATTAAGTATGTTATTAGTACATCCTACAGTATACAGTATGTTTGGTTATTAGTACATGTTGTGGTTATTAGTATCCTACATGTTGTGGTTATTAGTACATCCTACACGTTGTGGTTATTAGTACATCCTACATGTTGTGGTTAGTACATCCATGTTGAATCAACACGTTGTGGTTATTAGTACATCCTCATGTTGTGGTTATTAGTACATCCTACATGTTGTGGTTATTAGTACATCCTACATGTTGTGGTTATTAGTACATCCTACATGTTGTGGTTATTAGTACATCCTACATGTTGTGGTTATTAGTACATCCTACATGTTGTGGTTATTAGTACATCCTACATGTTGTGGTTATTAGTACATCTACATGTTGTGGTTATTAGTACATCCTACATGTTGTGGTTATTAGTACATCCTACATGTTGTGGTTATTAGTACATCCTACATGTTGTGGTTATTAGTACATCCTACATGTTGTGGTTATTAGTACATCCTACACGTTGTGGTTATTAGTACATATGGTTATTAGTACATCCTACATGTTGTGGTTATTAGTCATTACAGTTAGTTATTAGTACATATACAGTATGTTCCTACATGTTGTGGTTATTAGTACATCCTACTGTGGTTATTAGTACATCCTACAGTTGTGGTTAGTATAGTACATCCTACAGTATTGTTACATGTTATGGGTACTCATTACAATGTTAGGTTATTAGTATGTTACAGTCCTTATGGGTACTCATGTTAAGTATGGTTATTAGTACATCCTACATGTGGTTATTAGTACATCCTAGTTATTAGTACATCCTAGTATGTACATCCTACGTTGAATATGTTAGTATGGGTACTCATTAAGAACATAGGTAGTATACAAGAGGTTGCATAGCAACAGCATCAATGTTAGTATGGGTCAACAGGCGTATAAATGCTAGTATGGGTACTCATTAACTGAAACAGTATACCGTATTTGTTTACAGTAGTATAAATGTTAGTATATACTCATTAAGTATGTAGTATACAGTATGTTAGTATGGGTACTCATTAAGGTAGGTAGTATACATTAAGTATGTTAGTATGGGTACTCATTAAGTAGGTAGTATACAGTATGTTATATGGGTTCATTAAATGGGTAGTATACAGTATGTTAGTATGGGTACTCATTATACAGTATGTTAGTATGGGTACTCATTAAGTAGGTAGTATACAGTATGTTAGTATGGGTACTCATTAAGTAGGTAGTATACAGTATGTTAGTATGGGTACTCATTAAGTAGGTAGTATACAGTATGTTAGTATGGGTACTCATTAAGTAGGTATATAAGTATGTATACAGTATGTTGGTATGGGTACTCATTAAGTAGGTAGTATACAGTATGTTAGTATGGGTACTCATTAAGTAGGTAGTATACCGTATGTTAGGATGGGTACTCATTAAGTAGGTAGTATACAGTATGTTAGGATGGGTACTCATTAAGTAGGTAGTATACAGTATGTTAGGATGGGTACTCATTAAGTAGGTAGTATACAGTATGTTAGGATGGGTACTCATTAAGTAGGTAGTATACAGTATGTTAGGATGGGTACTCATTAAGTAGGTAGTATACAGTATGTTAGGATGGGTACTCATTACGTAGGTAGTATACTGTATGTTAGGACGGGTACTCATTAGTTTAGGGGCGTTGGCCTAAAGAGAAGTCATGAATACTCTTCTTACTCTACCCTTTTTTTCTGAAGTGCATTATCTGGGTTTCATCTTGGATAATCATTCATCTCCGTTTGGTGCACCGTAGATTGACACTGTATGTGAAAACGGCACATTTTCTACGTTTTGTAGGAACAAATATAATGTTAAAAAGTTTTCCCCGATGATATCGTCAGAAGTTAAACCATTTTAAAAACAGTGATATTCAAACGCTATGGGATTTGTGGGGAGGAAGATGATACCCTCCTGGCTAGAAACTCGTTGCAGGTTTTGAAAATCACTGTTTTTCTTACTTTGAATCCTATCCTGTGATGTCACAGATACATGTATTCTTAGAACCTTCTCTTTTTAACCACAGATCAAAATTGGCGGAATATCCCTTTAATTGTGGTTAACTCATATCTCTCTCGCTCTCTCTCGCTCTCTCTGTCTCTCTCTCTCTCTCTCTCTCTGTCTCTCTCTTCTCTTTCTTTCTTTCTTTCTCTCTCTCTCTCTCTCGCTCTCAGGAACACTCATCTCTGTCTCAGGGAGGTTCTGCACCATCTCTCAGGGACACGTCAGGACAGGGGAGGTTCTGCACCATCTTCAGGTCCTACTCCAGAGGGGCTCAGGTAGGAACACACATTCTGCTGACATAGTACACACATTCTGCCTGACATAGTACACACATTCTGCTGACATAGTACACACATTCTGCTGACATAGTACACACATTCTGCCGACATAGTGTGTATATATACAGTTGAAGTCAGAAGTTTACATACACTTAGGTTGGAGTCATTAAATCTTGGTTTTCAACCACTCCACAAATTTCTTGTTAACAAACTATAGTTTTGTCAAGTTGGTTAGGACATCTACTTTGTGCATGACACAAGTAATTTTTCCAACAAGAGTTTACAGACAGATTATTTCACTTATAATTCACTGTATCACAATTCCAGTGGGTCAGAAATGTACATACACTAAGTTGACTGTGCCTTTAAACAGCTTGGACAATTCCAGAAAATGATGTCATGGCTTTAGAAGCTTCTGATAGGCTAATTGACATAATTTGAGTCAATTGGAGGTGTACCTGTGGATGTATTTCAAGGCCTACCTTCAAACTCAGTGCCTCTTTGCTTGACATCATGGGAAAATCAAAAGAAATCAGCCAAGACCTCAGAATTTTTTTTTGTAGACCTCCAAGTCTGGTTCATCCTTGGGAGCAATTTCCAAACACCTGAAGGTACCACGTTCATCTGTACAAACAATAGTACGCAAGTATAAACACCATGGGACAACGCAGCCGTCATACCGCTCAGGAAGGAGACGCGTTCTGTCTCCTAGAGATGAACGTACTTTGGTGTGAAATGTGCAAATCAATCCCAGAACAACAGCAAAGGACCTTGTGACGATGCTGGAGGAAACGGGTACAAAAGTATGTATATCCACAGTAAAACGAGTCCAATATCGACAACCTGAAAGGCCGCTCAGCAAGGAAGAAGCCACTGCTCCAAAACCGCCATTAAAAAGCCAGACTATGGTTTGCAACTGCACATGGGGGCAAAGATTGTCGTTTTTGGAGAAATGTCCTCTGGTCTGATGAAACTGTTTGGCCATAATGACCATCGTTATGCTTGGAGGAAAAAGGGGGAGGCTTGCAAGCCAAAGAACACCATCCCAACAGTGAAGCACAGGGGTGGCAGCATCATGTTGTGGGGGTGCTTTGCTGCAGGAGGGACTGGTGCACTTCACAAAATAGATGGCATCATGAGGGTGGAAAATTGTGGATATATTGAAGCAACATCTCAAGACATCAGTCAGGAAGTTGAAGCTTGGTCGCAAATGGGTCTTCCAAATGGACATTGACCCCAAGCATACTTCCAAAGTTGTGGCAAAATGGCTTAAGGACAACAAAGTCAAGGTATTGGAGTGGCCATCACAAAGCCCTGACCTCAATCCCATAGAAAATGTGTGGGCAGAACTGAAAAAGCTTGTGCGAGCAAGGAGGCCTTACAAACCTGACTCAGTTAAACCAGCTCTGTCAGGAGGAATGGGCCAATATTCACCCAACTTATTGTGGGAAGCTTGTGGAAGATAAACAATTTAAAGGCAATGCTACCAAATACTAATTGCGTGTATGTAAACTTCTGACCCACTGGGAATGTGATGAAAGGAATTAAAGCTGAAATAAATCATTCTCTCTCGACAATTATTCGGACATTTCACATTCTTAAAATAAAGTGGTGATCCTAACTGACCTAAAACAGGGAATTTTTACTATGATTATATGTCAGGAATTGTGAAAAACGGAGTTTAAATGTATTTGGCTAAGGTGTATGTAAACTTCCCGACTTCAACTGTGTGTATAGTATATATTATTAGTATTATTGTTTCATGTACTTCAACTGTGTATATAGTATATATTATTAGTATTATTGTTTCATGTACTTCTCTTTTTGACCTGCAGTGTTTCACTGTACCCTGCAATGACATCTGAGACTCTGTGCACATGACTAATTCATTAGTATTATTGTTTCATGTACACACTCTAATGACATAGTACACACACAGTCACTGTACACACACACACACCTAATGACATAGTACACACACACACATCTAATGACATAGACTCTGACATAGACACAATCTAATGACAAGTACACACAATCTAATGACATAGTACACACAATCTAATGACATAGTACACACACAATCTAATGACATAGTACACACACACAATCTAATGACATAGTACACACACAATCTAATGACATAGTACACACACAATCTAATGACATAGTACACACACAATCTAATGACACAAGTCCCCTACTGAGTGTGTTTGGCTGGTCCTGTCTGCTCCTCCTACTTCTATAAACAGGACATAAAGAACAATGTGTGTGTGTGTGTGTGTGTGTGTGTGTGTGTGTGTGTGTGTCTCCAGGGATCCTGCTGGTGTATGACTGGTGTATGAGGCACCGCTGGATACGAGAGATTGACGAGGTATGGGAGGAGGAAAGAGGGGGAGAGGAGGAAGAAGGTAGAGGAGGAAGACCGCTGGAGAGGAGGAGGAGAGGGAGAGATTGAGGGTAGAGGAGGAGGAGAGGGTAGAGGAGGAGGAGAGGGTATGGAGGAGGGGAGGGGAGAGAGGAGGAGGAGAGGGGAGAGGAAGGAGAGACCCTGTCCCATAGTCCTCAACACACCTCAGTGAACAGAACCGAATAGGCCCAGAGTACTGCTATAGACACACCATGTCCTTCTGGGATGCAGAAGCCTAGAGGACATCCTCCCTGTGTGTGTTTCTCTCAGGGTGTTTGGTGAAGATATGTCTTTCCTGGTTCACCTCTAGTCTACAGTACCCTGGAACTGGACTCCTGTCATTCAGAGAGCGGGAGGGAGAGAGACAGATGGGGGGAGGAAATAGACTAGAGAATTTGATTGTTAGAATGAAAGGTGAAGCCGCTAGAAAGACCAGGGCCCGTTTCCCATAGCGATGGAACTCAGGCTTCCCAGTGTTTTAACCAAGTATCTTTCCTACAACGACCCAGGATGCAACGTGTGTTTCCCTAAACACCACGCAGAGAGAACGCTCGTTGAGTGTGTGGTTGCAGCGTGTCGATACTGATAGGATGGATACTGATAGGATGGATACTGATAGGATAGGATGGATCTACTAAGGGCTCTAGGATGAACGTGTACTGACGCTTTTGGGAAACAGCTGGGAGATCTACTAAGGGCTCTAACGATGAACGTGTCCTGACGCTTTTGGGAAACAGCTGGGAGATCTAAGGGCTCTAGGATGAACGTGTACTGACGCTTTTGGGAAACAGCTGGGAGATCTACTAAGGGCTCTAGGATGAACGTGTCCTTGACGCTTTTGGGAAACAGCTGGGAGATCTACTAAGGGCTCTAGGATGATACGTGTAGGACGCTTTTGGAAACAGCTGGGAGATACTAAGGGCTCTAGGATGGATACGTGTCCTAGGCTTTTAGGATGCTGGGAGATAGGGCTCTGATCTGATGGATTTGAAAGAGACAGTTCTGGTTTCTGATAATAGGACTGTTTTGGACTTCCTGTAAACCACTGAGGATGGCTACTGATAGGTGTACCTGATAGGATGGACAGCTCCACCTGGCGATCTACTAAGGGCTCTAACGAGGCCCGTGTCCTTGACGCTTTTGTGAAACAGCTGGGAGACCTACTAAGGGCTCTACGATCGTGTCCTTGACGCTTTTGGGAAACAGCTGGGAGATCTACTAAGGGCTCTACGATGAACGTGTCCTGCTACCGATATAAAAATTTAAAGGAGTACATGACGCTTTTGGGAAACTAGTCCCTGATCTCTCTGTTATATGAAAGAGACAGTTCTAACAGTTTCTATAACTTACTACTGTTTTCTACTTCCTGTAAACCACTGAAATGCCCCCCATGGAGAAGTTCAGCATGCCCCAGGGTGTACCTCGTATCCTGGTAGGAGCTCCACACTGGCGTTTAAAAAAAAAAAGGAGCAGGCCCGGGCGTAATTAGAAAAATGACCTTCTTTGAGGTCAGCAAAATAAAATGTATTCAACGTATAGAGTCATTACAGAGCTAGCTACAGAATCCAGGGTTTAGGAGCACCAGAAGGAACATCATAAGATGCCGGGGGACAGCTGTCCTACTTTAATATTATAATATTTACCATTTAGCAGAAGCTTTTATCCAGTGCTTAGTCATGCATAAATTTTACGTATGGAGAAGTTCTGAAGCCCATTATCCCAGAGGGTTTAGGAGGGGGAGGAGCTTGAGCTTGACACTGATATTTAAAAAAAATGTTGTGCTCCTAATTAGAAAAAATTGTAGGAGCTAAAAGAGGGATGATAAAATGTATTTACAGAGCGCTCAGGGTTTACAGAGCTATGCTCTAGCGACTGAGCTAGAGGGCCGCGAACTGAGCTACAGAGGGCCGCGCTCTAGCGAGAGCTACAGAGGGCGCGCTCTAGCGACTGAGCTACAGAGGGCCGCGCTCTAGCGACTGAGCTACAGAGGGCCGCGCTCTAGCGACTGAGCTACAGAGGGCCGCGCTCTAGCGACTGAGCTACAGAGGGCCGCGCTCTACTGAGCTACAGAGGGCCGCGCTTAGCGACTGAGCTACAGAGGGCCGCGCTCTAGCGACTGAGCTACAGAGGGCCGCGCTCTAGCGACTGAGCTACAGAGGGCCGCGCTCTAGCGACTGAGCTACAGAGGGCCGCGCTCTAGCGACTGAGCTACAGAGGGCCGCGCTCTAGCGACTGAGCTACAGAGGGCCGCGCTCTAGCGACTGAGCTACAGAGGACCGCGCTCTAGCGACTGAGCTACGGAGGGCCGCGCTCTAGCGACTGAGCTACAGATGACCGAGCTCTAGCGACTGAGCTACGGAGGGCCGCGCTCTAGCGACTGAGCTACAGATGACCGAGCTCTAGCGACTGAGCTACGGAGGGCCGCGCTCTAGCGACTGAGCTACAGAGGACCACTTTAGAAGCGCATCTAAAGAAGCTCTCCCTTGTTCCTTTCTGAACCACCAGATGTTTACTGCTGGTAAAATTACCACACGATATCCTTCATCTGTGGTTAGGCAGGTTGCTAGCTAGCTAATGATCTGTGGTTAGCAGGTTGCTAGCTAGCTAATGATCTGTGGTTAGCAGGTTGCTAGCTAGCTAATGATCTGTGGTTAGCAGGTTGCTAGCTAGCTAATGATATGTGGTTAGCAGGTTGCTAGCTAGCTAATGATCTGTGGTTAGCAGGTTGGTTGCTAGCAGGTTGCTAGCTAGCTAATGATCTGTGGTTAGCAGGTTTAGCAGCTAATGTTGTTAGCAGGTTGCTAGCTAGCTAATGATCTGTGGTTAGCAGGTTGCTAGCTAGCTAATGATCTGTGGTTTAGCAGGTTGCTAGCTAGCTAATGATCTGTGGTTAGCAGGTTGCTAGCTAGCTAATGATCTGTGGTTAGGCAGGTTGCTAGCTAGCTAATGATCTGTGTTTAGCAGGTTGCTAGCTTGCTAATGATCTGTGGTTAGCAGGTTGCTAGCTAGCTAATGATCTGTGGTTAGCAGGTTGCTAGCTAGCTAATGATCTGTGGTTAGCAGGTTGCTAGCTAGCTAGCTAATGATCTGTGGTTAGGGTTAGCTAATGATCTGTGGTTAGGTTGCTAGCTAGCTAATGATCTGTGGTTAGCAGGTTGCTAGCTAGCTAATGATCTTTGGTTAGCAGGTTGCTAGCTAGCTAATGATCTGTGGTTAGCAGGTTGCTAGCTAGCTAATGATCTGTGGTTAGCAGGTTGCTAGCTAGCTAATGATCTGTGGTTAGCAGGTTGCTAGCTAGCTAATTATCTGTGGTTAGCAGGTTGCTAGCTAGCTAATTATCTGTGGTTAGCAGGTTGCTAGCTAGCTAATTATCTGTGGTTAGGCAGGTTGCTAGCTAGCTAATTATCTGTGGTTAGCAGGTTGCTAGCTAGCTAATTATCTGTGGTTAGCAGGTTGCTAGCTAGCTAATGCTGTAATAGGACAGAACAAGGTTGAAGTAACTCTCTCTCCTCTCCCTCCAGTCTTCACTCTCCAGGACCTGTGCTGCAGAGCGATTGTCTCCTGCACGCCCGTCCACCTGATCGACAAGCTGCCGTTGCCCGTGGCAATAAAGTCCCACCTCAAGTCCTTCTCTATGGCCAATGGGATGAACGCAGTGATGATGCACGGACGCTCCTATTCGCTGGCCAACGCGGCGGGCGGGTCTAAAGGGAACAGTCTGAAGCGTTCTAAATCTATCAAACCCCCCCAGAGCCCCCCACAGAACTGCACACGCAACAACTGTAAAATCTCGTAGTGATAGACCCTGTCTGGGGGAGGGGGGAGACTGACACCCTAAACACACTGAAACAGACCCTGTTCCTTCCACTGAGGGGAGGGTGTGTAGAGCCTGTGGGGAGAACCAAGTCTGAGACTTAACCTAAACCCTGAAGAGATACTCTGAAACAGACCTAGCCCATAGCCCATACCCTAACCCTGAAGGGAGGAGATACCCTGAAACAGACCTACCCCATACATCCAGAATACACCCAGAATACATCCAGAATACACTCAAAATACATCCAGAATACACCCAGAATACATCCACATCCAGAATACATCCACACAACCCTACTGAGTTCTAGTGTTTTCCCCTCTCTTCTTCCCTCCCGTTCTCCCTCTGTTGATCAGAGTGTTGCCTCCTGCTGTCCCATGATTCATATGTTAAATAATAGATGTTCTCTTCATGGATCTCTGCCTGCTCTCCTTCCTTCCTCTCTCCATCTCCCTCACTCTGCCTGCTCTCTCTCCCTACCTGCTCTCTCTCCTCACTCTGCCTGCTTCTCTCTCTCTCTCCTCACTCTGCCTGCTTCTCTCTCATCTCCCTCACTCTGCCTGCTCTCTCTCTGCCTACTCTCCTCTCTCTCCTCTGCCTCTCCTCACTCTGCCTGCTTTCTCTCCTCACTCTGCCTGCTCTCTCTCTCTCTCTCCTCACTCTGCCTGCTTTCTCTCCTCACTCTGCCTGCTCTCTCTCTCTGCCTCTCACTCTGCCTGCTCTCTCTCCTCACTCTGCCTGCTTTCTCTCATCTCCTCACTCTGCCTGCCTCTCCTCACTCTGCCTGCTCTTTCTCTCTCTCCTCACTCTGCCTGCTCTCTCTCCCTCTCTCTCCTCTCTCTGCCTGCTCTCTCTCCCTCTCTGCCTCTCTCCTCACTCTGCCTGCTCTCTCTCCTCTCCTCACTCTGCCTCTCTCTCTCCTCTCTGCCTGCTCCTCACTCTGCCTGCTTTCTCTCTCTCTCCTCTCACTCTGCCTGCTTCTCCCTACATCTGCCCCTCACTCTGCCTGCTCTGCCTCTCCCTACATATCCCTCACTCTGCCTGCTCTCTCTCCCTACATCTCCCTCACTCTGCCCCTCTCTCTGCCTGCTTCTCTCTCCCTCTCCCTCACTCTGCCTGCTTTCTCTCCTCCCTCTCTCCCTCACTCTGCCTGCTTTCTCTCTCTCTCCTCTGCCTGCTCTCTCTCCTCCTCACTCTGCCTGCTTTCTCTCTCTCTCCTCACTCTGCCTGCTCTCTCTCTCTCTCCTCATCTCCCTCACTCTGCCTGCTTTCTCTCTCCCTCCCACTCTGCCTGCTCTCTCTCCCTACATCTCCCTCACTCTGCCTGCTCTCTCTCCCTACATATCCCTCACTCTGCCTGCTCTCTCTCCCTACATCTCCCTCACTCTGCCTGCTCTCTCCCTACATCTCCCCCACTCTGCCTGCTCTCTCTCCCTACATATCCCTCACTCTGCCTGCTCTCTCTCCCTCCATCTCCCTCTCTTCCACTTTACATCTATCCATCTCCCTCACTCTGCCTGCTCTCTCTCCCTACATCTCCCTCACTCTGCCTGCTCTCTCTCCCTACATCTCCCTCTCTCTCCCTACATCTCCCTCACTCTGCCTGCTCTCTCCCTCCCTTCCACTTTACATCTATCCATCTCCCTCACTCTGCCTGCTCTCTCCCTCCCATCTCCCTCACTCTGCCTGCTCTCTCCCTCCCATCTCCCTCACTCTGCCTGCTCTCTCCCTCCCATCTCCCTCACTTTGCCTGCTCTCTCCCTCCCATCTCCCTCACTTTGCCTGCTCTCTCCCTCCCATCTCCCTCACTTTGCATTCTCTCACACTCCCTTCCTCTTTACCTCCCATCTCCCTCCCTCCTTCTCCCTTCCCTACCCTCCATCTCCCTCCTCTCTTCTCTCTCCCTTTTCTCTTCTCCCCAGAGTCATCCAGTCTGCCTGCCAGTTTTCCTCTCCTTCCTTTCTCTCTCTCCTCCTCTCCTTCCTTTCTCTCTCTCCTCCTTTCATTCCTTTCTCTCTCTCCTCCTTTCATTCCTTTCTCTCTCTCCTCCTTTCATTCCTTTCTCTCTCTCCTCCTTTCATTCCTTTCTCTCTCTCCTCCTTTCATTCCTTTCTCTCTCTCCTCCTTTCCTTCCTTTCTCTCTCCTCCTTTCCTTCCTTTCTCTCTCCTCCTTTCCTTCCTTTCTCTCTCTCCTCCTTTCCTTCCTTTCTCTCTCTCTCCTTTCCTTCCTTTCTCTCTCTTCTCCTTTCATTCCTTTCTCTCTCTTCTCCTTTCATTCCTTTCTCTCTCTCCTCCTTTCCTTCCTTTCTCTCTCTCCTCCTTTCCTTCCTTTCTCTCTCTCCTCCTTTCCTTCCTTCCTTTCTCTCTCTCCTCCTTTCCTTCCTTCCTTTCTCTCTCTCCTCCTTTCCTTCCTTCCTTTCTCTCTCTCCTCCTTTCCTTCCTTCCTTTCTCTCTCTCCTCCTTTCCTTCCTTCCTTTCTCTCTCTCCTCCTTTCCTATCTCTCTCTCCTCCTCTGCTCTCTGCACCAGTTTCCAGTGAACGTCACCCTATTCCCTACACAGGCTCTGGTCTAAAGTAGTGCACTATGTAGGGAATAGGGTGCCAGGGCCCATAGAGCTCTGGTCTAAAGTAGTGCACTATGTAGGGAATAGGGTACCATTTAGGACATAAGACTCACCCAATGAAGCCTGGTTGTCAGGCTGAGTGGTGTTCTCTTCTCACTGCAGGGCGGCCATATTGTTTTCCTACACAGACAGTCAGCGACGTGAGCGTGGAGCCCCAGAGTTTCTCCTATTCAGGGAAATCTCCTGGCCCTCAAAGCTATTTTTCTCCCTTATTGTTCTGTGTTTTACTGAACTGTCCCTCTGGTCTCAGAGAGAGAGAGTAGTATCTCTCTGAGTATCAACCGCTAGAAGGACAGACTCTTCTATATATGTATGGACGGCCTTTTCTCATTTTGGGGAAAAGTCTGTCCTCTCCGTCTTCTCTTCTGCGTGATCCGGAAACCGATAAGTGGTCGAGTGGTGCCAATTAGTTAGTAGATGAACGGAAGAGGCTCCTCCCCTCCTCGATAGCCAATTAGTTAGTAGATGAACGGAAGAGGCTCCTCCCCTCCTAGATAGCCAATGAGTTAGTAGATGAACGGAAGAGGCTCCTCCCCTCCTCGATAGCCACCTTTCATGGAGGATGGTCATGTGGATCCTACCTGAGTCCTTCACGGAAAGGCTCTTGAAATGTTTTTTATTTTATTTTTTTAAATCACGTTACACATTTATTGGGGATTCCACCCTGTCAACATAATTTACCTGATGATGCGTAAGTGGAGAGGAGTCTTAATCCTATACAGGTAGCATTTTCACCCACGTTCCTTTCTCACCCACGTTCCCTTCTCGCCCACGTTCCCTTCTCGCCCACGTTCCCTTCTCACCCACCGTTCCCTTCTCACCCACCGTTCCCTTCTCACCCACGTTCCCTTCTCGCCGCCTCTCCTCGATTACCTTTGACCTTTTTCCAAAAGGAGGCGATAAGAGGACGGAGGGAGAGAGGGACGCCGGAGTTGAGTAAACGTAATGGAGAAAAGGACTTTGTTTTATGTAGTTTGTATGCAACAATTGCATCCATCGCCTCAAAAGTCCAGTATTGTATGAATGAAGAAAATAGGACCTTAACTCTTGTCTGCTTTTTATAAAGAAGCTTCTCCCCCCGACAGCCTTTTTCCAGGCCTCCCTCTGTGAGGATTTCCTGGTTTGGTCACATGGTCAGGTCATGAGGTCAGGGAAAACCTCTCGGTCTGGTAATATGAAAAGGTTGTCATGCTGTTCTTTGGCCAGGACAGAAGCATAGGATGTATCCCAAATGGCACCCTAGTCACTATGGTCCCTGGTCGAAAGTAGTGCCCTATCTAGGGAATAGGGTGCCAGTAGAGTCCTAATAGTGATCTGTTGGTTGTAGACTGTAAAGGAGGGAAGAGGTGTTTTGGTTCTTGGGCAGCACGTCATAATATGGACCCCACTACCTTCGCCATGTAGAGAAGACGAGCTTTCAACAAAACCTTTTTGTTGTTCATTTTAAAACGTTTTGACATTGTAATGTGTTTTATTACGACACCAGCCTTTGATGTTGACCTCTATAATAGTCGGACATGAGGAAGCCCTCAAATTACACCCTATTCTTCAAAATAAGTGCAGTACTTTTTAAAATAAGTGCCCTAATAATGGGGGAATAGGGTGTAATTTGAAAACAGATATATTATATATTTTTTCCTTCTCAAATGATTTCTCTAGATAGGATTAATGTTGTTATTATTATGATGGACTGTTAAAAAAAAAAAAAGTATAAAAAAAAGTTGGCAAAGAATGATGGGAGATGGAGTTTTGTGATCATGTCAGGAGAAGAAGGGCCCCGTTTGGGGGTGTCCCTGATGTTGCCAATGTGTGTCCCAAATGGCACCCTATTCCTTATATAGAGCACTGCTTTTGAACAGAGCAGTGCTCTTGATAGGAAATAGGCGGCCATTTTGGACTAAGGGAAGAGAAATGATGGTGAACACAACATGTAAACACTATGGGTGTGTCCTAAAAGAGCACTTTTATTACCTATGTAGTGCATATGCCATTGGGCCCTGGTCAAAAGTAGTGTACTACATAGGGTGCGATTTGGGATGCGTTCCTATTTTCCTTTGGTTGTAGCTGCTGCTGGGTAATTTAAACAAGGAGTGTGTGATCGAACGAGCGCAAGAGTGTGTTCTTAATTATTATTTTTTAAACAAGCCGAAACATGTTTTTAAATTATTGATTGTACAGTTTTAGGCTAGGGTATGAAAAGCAGAGACTTTTTTCACAATAAAAACTGTTCTTAACGTTGTCAAATTGTTATGGTGTCTTCTGTGATTAAAAAATAAAATAAAAGATTTCACCTTTTATTTAACTTGGCAAGTCAGTTAAGAACAAATTTCTTATTTACAATGACGGCCAAACCCTAACCCAGACGACGCTGGGCCAATTGTGCGCCGCCCTGTGGGACTCCCAATCACAGCCGGTTGTGATACAGCCTGGATTCAAACCAGGGACTGTAGTGATATCGCCTCTAGCACTGAGATGAGGTGCTTTAGACCGCTGCACCACTCGGGAGCCTGAACCAGTGTCTGTAGTGATATCGCCTCTAGCACTGAGATGAGGTGCTTTAGCCCACTGCACCACTCGGGAGCCTGAACCAGGGTCTGTAGTGATATCGCCTCTAGCACTGAGATGAGGTGCTTTAGACCACTGCACCACTCGGGAGCCTGAACCAGGGTCTGTAGTGATATCGCCTCTAGCACTGAGATGAGGTGCTTTAGCCCACTGCACCACTCGGGAGCCTGAACCAGGGTCTGTAGTGATATCGCCTCTAGCACTGAGATGAGGTGCCTTATACCGCTGCACCACTCGGGAGCCTGAACCAGGGTCTGTAGTGATATAGCCTCTAGCACTGAGATGAGGTGCTTTATACCGCTGCACCACTCGGGAGCCTGAACCAGGGTCTGTAGTGATATAGCCTCTAGCACTGAGATGAGGTGCTTTAGACCGCTGCACCACTCGGGAGCCTGAACCAGGGTCTGTAGTGATATAGCCTCTAGCACTGAGGTGCTTTAGACCACTGAACCAGGGTCTGTAGTGATATAGCCTCTAGCACTGAGATGAGGTGCTTTAGCCCACTGCACCACTCGGGAGCCTGAACCAGGGTCTGTAGTGATATAGCCTCTAGCACTGAGGTGCTTTAGACCACTGAACCAGGGTCTGTAGTGATATCGCCTCTAGCACTGAGATGAGGTGCCTTAGACAGCTGCACCACTCGGGAGCCTGAACCAGGGTCTGTAGTGATATAGCCTCTAGCACTGAGATGAGGTGCTTTAGACCACTGCACCACTCGGGAGCCTGAACCAGGGTCTGTAGTGATATAGCCTCTAGCACTGAGATGAGGTGCTTTAGACAGCTGCACCACTCGGGAGCCTGAACCAGGGTCTGTAGTGATATAGCCTCTAGCACTGAGATGAGGTGCTTTAGACCCACTGAACCAGGGTCTGTAGTGATATCGCCTCTAGCACTGAGATGAGGTGCCTTAGACAGCTGCACCACTCGGGAGCCTGAACCAGGGTCTGTAGTGATATAGCCTCTAGCACTGAGATGAGGTGCTTTAGACAGCTGCACCACTCGAGAGCCTGAACCAGTGACTGTAGTGATATCGCCTCTAGCAATGAGAAGAGGTGCCTTATACCGCTGCACCACTCGAGAGCCTGAACCAGTGACTGTAGTGATATAGCCTCTAGCACTGTGATGAGGTGCTTTAGACCGCTGCACCACTCGGGAGCCTGAACCAGGGTCTGTAGTGATATCGCCTCTAGCACTGAGATGAGGTGCTTTAGACAGCTGCACCACTCGGGAGCCTGAACCAGTGACTGTAGTGATATAGCCTCTAGCACTGAGATGAGGTGCTTTAGACCGCTGCACCACTCGGGAGCCTGAACCAGGGTCTGTAGTGATATCGCCTCTAGCACTGAGATGAGGTGCTTTAGCCCACTGCACCACTCGGGAGCCTGAACCAGGGTCTGTAGTGATATAGCCTCTAGCACTGAGATGAGGTGCCTTAGACCGCTGCACCAGTCAGGAGCCTGAACCAGGGTCTGTAGTGATATAGCCTCTAGCACTGAGATGAGGTGCTTTAGACCACTGAACCAGGGTCTGTAGTGATATAGCCTCTAGCACTGAGATGAGGTGCTTTAGCCCACTGCACCACTCGGGAGCCTGAACCAGGGTCTGTAGTGATATCGCCTCTAGCACTGAGATGAGGTGCTTTAGACAGCTGCACCACTCGGGAGCCTGAACCAGGGTCTGTAGTGATATCGCCTCTAGCACTGAGATGAGATGCTTTAGCCCGCTGCACCACTCGGGAGCCTGAACCAGGGTCTGTAGTGATATCGCCTCTAGCACTGAGATGAGGTGCCTTAGACAGCTGCACCACTCGGGAGCCTGAACCAGGGTCTGTAGTGATATCGCCTCTAGCACTGAGATGAGGTGCTTTATACCGCTGCACCACTCGGGAGCCTGAACCAGGGTCTGTAGTGATATCGCCTCTAGCACTGAGATGAGGTGCTTTATACCGCTGCACCACTCGGGAGCCTGAACCAGGGTCTGTAGTGATATAGCCTCTAGCACTGAGATGAGGTGCCTTATACCGCTGCACCACTCGGGAGCCTGAACCAGGGTCTGTAGTGATATCGCCTCTAGCACTGAGATGAGGTGCTTTAGACCGCTGCACCACTCGGGAGCCTGAACCAGGGTCTGTAGTGATATAGCCTCTAGCACTGAGATGAGGTGCTTTAGACCACTGAACCAGGGTCTGTAGTGATATAGCCTCTAGCACTGAGATGAGGTGCTTTAGACCGCTGCACCACTCGAGAGCCTGAACCAGGGTCTGTAGTGATATAGCCTCTAGCACTGAGATGAGGTGCTTTAGACCACTGAACCAGGGTCTGTAGTGATATCGCCTCTAGCACTGAGATGAGGTGCCTTAGACAGCTGCACCACTCGGGAGCCTGAACCAGGGTCTGTAGTGATATAGCCTCTAGCACTGAGATGAGGTGCTTTAGCTGCACCACTCGGGAGCCTGAACCAGGGTCTGTAGTGATATAGCCTCTAGCACTGAGATGAGGTGCTTTAGACAGCTGCACCACTCGGGAGCCTGAACCAGGGTCTGTAGTGATATAGCCTCTAGCACTGAGATGAGGTGCTTTAGACCACTGAACCAGGGTCTGTAGTGATATCGCCTCTAGCACTGAGATGAGGTGCCTTAGACAGCTGCACCACTCGGGAGCCTGAACCAGGGTCTGTAGTGATATAGCCTCTAGCAATGAGAAGAGGTGCTTTAGACCGCTGCACCACTCTGAGTGAGCCTGAACCAGTGACTGTAGTGATATAGCCTCTAGCACTGAGATGAGGTGCTTTAGACCGCTGCACCACTCGGGAGCCTGAACCAGGGTCTGTAGTGATATAGCCTCTAGCACTGAGATGAGGTGCTTTAGACCGCTGCACCACTCGGGAGCCTGAACCAGGGTCTGTAGTGATATAGCCTCTAGCACTGAGATGAGGTGCTTTAGACCGCTGCACCACTCGGGAGCCTGAACCAGGGTCTGTAGTGATATCGCCTCTAGCACTGAGATGAGGTGCTTTAGCCCACTGCACCAGGGTCTGTAGGAGCCTGAACCAGGGTCTGTAGTGATATAGCCTCTAGCACTGAGATGAGGTGCCTTAGACCGCTGCACCAGTCAGACCCTGAACCAGGGTCTGTAGTGATATAGCCTCTAGCACTGAGATGAGGTGCTTTAGACCACTGAACCAGGGTCTGTAGTGATATAGCCTCTAGCACTGAGATGAGGTGCTTTAGCCCACTGCACCACTCGGGAGCCTGAACCAGGGTCTGTAGTGATATCGCCTCTAGCACTGAGATGAGGTGCTTTAGACAGCTGCACCACTCGGGAGCCTGAACCAGGGTCTGTAGTGATATCGCCTCTAGCACTGAGATGAGATGCTTTAGCCCGCTGCACCACTCGGGAGCCTGAACCAGGGTCTGTAGTGATATCGCCTCTAGCACTGAGATGAGGTGCCTTAGACAGCTGCACCACTCGGGAGCCTGAACCAGGGTCTGTAGTGATATCGCCTCTAGCACTGAGATGAGGTGCTTTATACCGCTGCACCACTCGGGAGCCTGAACCAGGGTCTGTAGTGATATCGCCTCTAGCACTGAGATGAGGTGCTTTATACCGCTGCACCAGTCAGGAGCCTGAACCAGGGTCTGTAGTGATATAGCCTCTAGCACTGAGATGAGGTGCCTTATACCGCTGCACCACTCGGGAGCCTGAACCAGGGTCTGTAGTGATATCGCCTCTAGCACTGAGATGAGGTGCCTTATACCGCTGCACCACTCGGGAGCCTGAACCAGGGTCTGTAGTGATATCGCCTCTAGCACTGAGATGAGGTGCCTTATACCGCTGCACCACTCGGGAGCCTGAACCAGGGTCTGTAGTGATATCGCCTCTAGCACTGAGATGAGGTGCTTTAGACCACTGAACCAGGGTCTGTAGTGATATCGCCTCTAGCACTGAGATGAGGTGCTTTAGACCACTGAACCAGGGTCTGTAGTGATATCGCCTCTAGCACTGAGATGAGGTGCTTTAGACCACTGAACCAGGGTCTGTAGTGATATAGCCTCTAGCACTGAGATGAGGTGCTTTAGACCGCTGCACCACTCGGGAGCCTGAACCAGGGTCTGTAGTGATATCGCCTCTAGCACTGAGATGAGGTGCTTTAGACCGCTGCACCAGGGTCGGGAGCCTGAACCAGGGTCTGTAGTGATATCGCCTCTAGCACTGAGATGAGGTGCTTTATATAGCTGCACCACTCGGGAGCCTGAACCAGGGTCTGTAGTGATATCGCCTCTAGCACTGAGATGAGGTGCTCTTAGTGATATAGCTGCACCACTGAGGGAGCCTGAACCAGGGTCTGTAGTGATATCGCCTCTAGCACTGAGATGAGGTGCTTTAGACAGCTGCACCACTCGGGAGCCTGAACCAGGGTCTGTAGTGATATAGCCTCTAGCACTGAGATGAGATGCTTTAGCCCGCTGCACCACTCGAGATGAGCCTGAACCAGGGTCTGTAGTGATATAGCCTCTAGCACTGAGATGAGATGCTTTAGACAGCTGCACCACTCGGGAGCCTGAACCAGGGTCTGTAGTGATATAGCCTCTAGCACTGAGATGAGGTGCTTTAGACCACTGAACCAGGGTCTGTAGTGATATAGCCTCTAGCACTGAGATGAGGTGCTTTAGACCACTGAACCAGGGTCTGTAGTGATATAGCCTCTAGCACTGAGATGAGGTGCTTTAGACCACTGAACCAGGGTCTGTAGTGATATAGCCTCTAGCACTGAGATGAGGTGCTTTAGACCACTGAACCAGGGTCTGTAGTGATATAGCCTCTAGCACTGAGATGAGGTGCTTTAGCCCACTGAACCAGGGTCTGTAGTGATATCGCCTCTAGCACTGAGATGCTTTAGACCACTGAACCAGGGTCTGTAGTGATATAGCCTCTAGCACTGAGATGAGGAGCCTTAGCCCACTGAACCAGGGTCTGTAGTGATATAGCCTCTAGCACTGAGATGAGGTGCTTTAGACCACTGAACCAGGGTCTGTAGTGATATAGCCTCTAGCACTGAGGTGCTTTAGACCACTGAACCAGGGTCTGTAGTGATATAGCCTCTAGCACTGAGATGAGGTGCTTTAGACCACTGAACCAGGGTCTGTAGTGATATAGCCTCTAGCACTGAGATGAGGTGCTTTAGACCACTGAACCAGGGTCTGTAGTGATATAGCCTCTAGCACTGAGATGAGGTGCTTTAGACCACTGAACCAGGGTCTGTAGTGATATCGCCTCTAGCACTGAGATGAGGTGCTTTAGACCGCTGCACCACTCGGGAGCCTGAACCAGGGTCTGTAGTGATATCGCCTCTAGCACTGAGATGAGGTGCTTTAGACCACTGAACCAGGGTCTGTAGTGATATAGCCTCTAGCACTGAGATGAGATGCTTTAGACCACTGCACCACTCGGGAGCCTGAACCAGGGTCTGTAGTGATATCGCCTCTAGCACTGAGATGAGGTGCCTTATAGCCGCTGCACCACTCGGGAGCCTGAACCAGGGTCTGTAGTGATATCGCCTCTAGCACTGAGATGAGGTGCCTTATACCGCTGCACCACTCGGGAGCCTGAACCAGGGTCTGTAGTGATATCGCCTCTAGCACTGAGATGAGGTGCTTTAGACCACTGAACCAGGGTCTGTAGTGATATCGCCTCTAGCACTGAGATGAGGTGCTTTAGACCACTGAACCAGGGTCTGTAGTGATATCGCCTCTAGCACTGAGATGAGGTGCTTTTTAGACCACTGAACCAGGGTCTGTAGTGATATCGCCTCTAGCACTGAGATGAGGTGCCTTATACCGCTGCACCAGGTCGGGAGCCTGAACCAGGGTCTGTAGTGATATCGCCTCTAGCACTGAGATGAGGTGCTTTGGACAAGACCGCTGCACCACTCGGGAGCCTGAACCAGGGTCTGTAGTGATATCGCCTCTAGCACTGAGATGAGGTGCAATTTTTAGACCGCTGCACCACTTGGTAAAGCCTGAACCAGGGTCTGTAGTGATATCGCCTCTAGCACTGAGATGAGGTGCTTTAGACAGCTGCACCACTCGGGAGCCTGAACCAGGGTCTGTAGTGATATCGCCTCTAGCACTGAGATGAGGTGCTTTAGACAGCTGCACCACTCGGGAGCCTGAACCAGGGTCTGTAGTGATATCGCCTCTAGCACTGAGATGAGATGCTTTAGACAGCTGCACCACTCGGGAGCCTGAAACAGGGTCTGTAGTGATATCGCCTCTAGCACTGAGATGAGGTGCTTTAGCCCACTGAACCAGGGTCTGTAGTGATAGGCCTCTAGCACTGAGATGCGGTGCTTTAGACCACTGAACCAGGGTCTTTAGTGATATAGCCTCTAGCACTGAGATGCGGTATTTTTAGACCACTGAACCAGGGTCTGTAGTGATATCAAACCTCTAGCACTGAGATGAGGTGCTTTAGCCCACTGAACCAGGGTCTGTAGTGATATCGAAACCTCTAGCACTGAGGTGCTTTAGACCACTGAACCAGGGTCTGTAGTGATATAGCCTCTAGCACTGAGATGAGGTGCTCTTAGACCACTGAACCAGGGTCTGTAGTGAGCATCGCCTCTAAAGCACTGAGGTATTTAGACCACTGAACCAGGGTCTGTAGTGATATCGCCTCTAGCACTGAGATGAGGTGCTTTAGACCACTGAACCAGGGTCTGTAGTGATATCGCCTCTAGCACTGAGATGAGGTGCTTTAGCCCACTGCACCAGGGTCTGTAGTGATATAGCCTCTAGCACTGAGATGAGGTGCTTTAGACCACTGAACCAGGGTCTGTAAAGTGATATCTCTAGCACTGAGATGAGGTGCTAAAATTATACCGCTGCACCACTCGGGAGCCTGAACCAGGGTCTGTAGTGATATCAGCATCTAGCACTGAGATGAGGTGCCTTAGACCACTGAACCAGGGTCTGTAGTGATCAAATAGCCTCTAGCACTGAAGATGAGATGCTTTAGACCACTGCACCAATCGGGAGCCTGAACCAGGGTCTGATGTAAAGGGATAGTTTAGATTTGACATATTAAGATGTTTGTCTATGGACAAGATTCAGACTGCAATCCACACGTTTGTTAAAATAGACATTGCCAACAACAAGTAGTCTTAAAGTCTGACCAAAACCTTGACAGTAAAAAGGCTGCATTAACATGGAAAACAGACTGTAAAATGGAATCTTTTGCCCAATTACATGGAAAAACATCTTATCTCATTGGTCAAAATACCGATTAGTGGCGTCAACGTCTGTAAATTGGAATCAAATAACAATTCAGACACTGCCTGTGTGAACAGCATAAGGCCAGGATAACCGATTCAGATAACCTGTAGTAACTGCATCATTGTTTTTGTTCAGAGGTGGAAAAACGGATGTGTGACTGTCAAAATGGTTCAGACATGGAAAAACGAATCTAAAATGGAATCCAAAACCTTGACACATGGAAAACCAGAGGTAATATTGTGTGTTTACAGTGTGGTTAGTTTATCCTATGTAGCGGCTGGAGGTGCGTGTAAAAAGAACCTAGCGCCATAGACATGAGTATCAGTTTCTTAAAAGAAACAACGCCATCTACTGGCCCAGATACATAGACACTCTAACCTCGTCCCCCAGGCTAGTGATTTGGAGGTCAAATAACAGGCCCTGCCCCTCATGGAAAAAAAATAAAAAAAATACATTTATAGTAAAACGTAATTTAAATTGGAAAAATTAACTTATTTTTAATGTGAAAAACCTGTAAAATGGAATCAAAACCAGTTATGTTTTCATCTGATTGTCAAACCACTCACTGGAAAAAAAAGTAAAATGGTTACCTTCAGACATGGAAAAACACGTTCATTCAAAAATAATTCCCGCATCCCAACAGCGCCAATGGAATCAAATAACTTTTCCTTCAATCCGTAAAATGGTCTCTGAAACCATCTCACCTGAAAAGCATCCGAGGAAGCGAAACAGCGCCCCCTCTGAAAACAGACTATATAACATACCATAGTCTTTTCAGACAGACAGCATCAGATACATGTCCTCTGTCTCACGACGATGGCAGTATTATCAGCAGCACCTGTTTTTCTACTAAAGACATGCGTATTGTATCCATTCCCCTAGTCTAAGGAAAAACAGGTCTGAATGGTTTCTACTAAGCGGACATATGGAAAAATTGTTTTAAGATGGTCAAATAACAAGGCTAATTGAAAACAGATTTGATGTATAATTTTAGGACCCCTGTAGGAATAAATAAAATACATTATTTGATGAAACATTGAATTTGGCCTTACTGCTATTAGCCCAAAGAAATGGAATCAAATAACAGATTCAGACATGGAAAAACAGACTGTAAAATGGAATCAAATAACAGATTCAGACATGGAAAAACAGACTGTAAAATGGAATCAAATAACAGATTCAGACATGGAAAAACAGACTGTAAAATGGAATCAAATAACAGATTCAGACATGGAAAAACAGACTGTAAAATGGAATCAAATAACAGATTCAGACATGGAAAAACAGACAGTAAAATGGAATCAAAAGGAAATGTTTTATACATGTCTGTACTATATCTGAGAGATTTTTATTTATTTTTTATTGATCTGTTATTTTACCAGGTAAGTTGACTGAGAACATTTCACAGCAACGACCTGGGGAATAGTTACAGGGGAGAGGAGGGGGATGAATGAGCCAATTTGTAAACTTATATATAAGAATGCTCATTTTAATATGATTTTTAAAACCCTCAAACACCAATAAAGTACCCAGTTGTCGTATTTGAGTAAAAGTAAAGATACATGAAAAGAAAATGACTCAAGTAAAAGTGAAATTCACCCAGTAAAATACTACTTTAGTAAAAGTCTAAAAGTATTCGGTTTTAAATATACTTAAGTATCACAAATAAAATAAAGTATAAATCATTTCAAATTAGTTCTATTAGCCAATCCAAATGCCACAATTTGTTTTTTTTTTTTTTATTTTTTATTTACGGATAGATCAAGGGGACCAGGGACTCTCAACACACTGACATAGGGATTGACAAATGAGTCCTTCAGATCAGAGGCAGTAGGGATGACCAGGGATGTTCTCTGTTTAGTGAGTCCTCCAGATCAGAGGCAGTAGGGATGACCAGGGATGTTCTCTGTTTAGTGAGTCCACCAGATCAGAGGCAGTAGGGATGACCAGGGATGTTCTCTGTTTAGTGAGTCCTCCAGATCAGGCAGTAGGGATGACCAGGGATGTTCTCTGTTTAGTGAGTCCACCAGATCAGAAGCAGTAGGGATGACCAGGGATGTTCTCTGTTTAGTGAGTCCACCAGATCAGAGGCAGTAGGGATGACCAGGGATGTTCTCTGTTTAGTGAGTCCACCAGATCAGAGGCAGTAGGGATGACCAGGGATGTTCTCTGTTTAGTGAGTCCACCAGATCAGAGGCAGTAGGGATGACCAGGGATGTTCTCTGTTTAGTGAGTCCACCAGATCAGAGGCAGTAGGGATGACCAGGGATGTTCTCTGTTTAGTGAGTCCACCAGATCAGAGGCAGTAGGGATGACCAGGGATGTTCTCTGTTTAGTGAGTCCACCAGATCAGAGGCAGTAGGGATGACCAGGGATGTTCTCTGTTTAGTGAGTCCACCAGATCAGAGGCAGTAGGGATGACCAGGGATGTTCTCTGTTTAGTGTCCACAGTACACCAGATCAGAGGCAGTAGGGATGACCAGGGATGTTCTCTGTTTAGTGAGTACACCAGATCAGAGGCAGTAGGGATGACCAGGGATGTTCTCTGTTTAGTGAGTACACCAGATCAGAGGCAGTAGGGATGACCAGGGATGTTCTCTGTTTAGTGAGTCCTCCACCAGATCAGAGGCAGTAGGGATGACCAGGGATGTTCTCTGTTTAGTGAGTCCTCCAGATCAGAGGCAGTAGGGATGACCAGGGATGTTCTCTGTTTAGTGAGTCCTCCAGATCAGAGGCAGTAGGGATGACCAGGGATGTTCTCTGTCTAGGGATGTGGGAGTCCTGTTTAGTGAGTCCCAGATCAGAGGCAGTAGGGATGACCAGGGATGTTCTCTGTTTAGTGAGTCCACCAGATCAGAGGCAGTAGGGATGACCAGGGATGTTCTCTGTTTAGTGAGTCCAGGGATGTTCTCACATCAGAGGCAGTAGGGATGACCAGGGATGTTCTCTGTTTAGAGAGTCCACCAGATCAGAGGCAGTAGGGATGACCAGGGATGTTCTCTGTTTAGATGACCAGGGAGTCCTCCAGATCAGAGGCAGTAGGGATGACCAGGGATGTTCTCTGTTCAGTGAGTCTGCCAGATCAGAGGCAGTAGGGATGACCAGGGATGTTCTCTGTTTAGTGAGTCCTCCATATCAGAGGCAGTAGGGATGACCAGGGATGTTCTCTGTTTAGTGAGTCCACCAGATCAGAGTTCTCTGTTTAGAGGCAGTAGGGATGACCATCATTCTATCCACTACCAGAGAGTCCACCAGATCAGGGACCTACATCATTCTATCCACTAACAGAGAGAAGAGGGTAGAAACCACCATTTACCTTCTGTAGGAGGCTGTATCCTAGGTCTTCATCATTCTACCAGAGAGAAGAGGGTAGAAACCACCATTTACCTTCCTGTAGGAGGCTGTATCCTATAGGTCTTCATCATTCTATCCACTAACAGAGAGAAGAGGGTAGAAACCACCATTTACCTTCCTGTAGGAGGCTGTATCCTATAGGTCTTCATCATTCTATCCACTAACAGAGAGAAGAGGGTAGAAACCACCATTTTACCTTCCTGTAGGAGGCTGTATCCTATAGGTCTTCATCATTCTATCCACTAACAGAGAGAAGAGGGTAGAAACCACCATTTACCTTCCTGTAGGAGGCTGTATCCTATAGGTCTTCATCATTCTATCCACTAACAGAGAGAAGACAGAAGAAACCACCATTTACCTTCCTGTAGGAGGCTGTATCCTATAGGTCTTCATCATTCTATCCACCAACAGAGAGAAGACAGAAGAAACCACCATTTACCTTCCTGTAGGAGGCTGTATCCTATAGGTCTTCATCATTCTATCCACTAACAGAGAGAAGAGGGTAGAAACCACCATTTACCTTCCTGTAGGAGGCTGTATCCTATAGGTCTTCATCATTCTATCCACCAACAGAGAGAAGACAGAAGAAACCACCATTTACCTTCCTGTAGGAGGCTGTATCCTATAGGTCTTCATCATTCTATCCACTAACAGAGAGAAGAGGGTAGAAACCACCATTTACCTTCCTGTAGGAGGCTGTATCCTATAGGTCTTCATCATTCTATCCACCAACAGAGAGAAGACAGAAGAAACCACCATTTACCTTCCTGTAGGAGGCTGTATCCTATAGGTCTTCATCATTCTATCCACCAACAGAGAGAAGAGGGGAGAAACCACCATTTACCTTCCTGTAGGAGGCTGTATCCTATAGGTCTTCATCATTCTATCCACTAACAGAGAGAAGAGGGTAGAAACCACCATTTACCTTCCTGTAGGAGGCTGTATCCTATAGGTCTTCATCATTCTATCCACTAACAGAGAGAAGACAGAAGAAACCACCATTTACCTTCCTGTAGGAGGCTGTATCCTATAGGTCTTCATCATTCTATCCACTAACAGAGAGAAGACAGAAGAAACCACCATTTACCTTCCTGTAGGAGGCTGTATCCTATAGGTCTTCATCATTCTATCCACCAACAGAGAGAAGACAGAAGAAACCACCATTTACCTTCCTGTAGGAGGCTGTATCCTATAGGTCTTCATCATTCTATCCACCAACAGAGAGAAGACAGAAGAAACCACCATTTACCTTCCTGTAGGAGGCTGTATCCTATAGGTCTTCATCATTCTATCCACCAACAGAGAGAAGACAGAAGAAACCACCATTTACCTTCCTGTAGGAGGCTGTATCCTATAGGTCTTCATCATTCTATCCACCAACAGAGAGAAGACAGAAGAAACCACCATTTACCTTCCTGTAGGAGGCTGTATCCTATAGGTCTTCATCATTCTATCCACCAACAGAGAGAAGAGGGAAGAAACCACCATTTACCTTCCTGTAGGAGGCTGTATCCTATAGGTCTTCATCATTCTATCCACCAACAGAGAGAAGACAGAAGAAACCACCATTTACCTTCCTGTAGGAGGCTGTATCCTATAGGTCTTCATCATTCTATCCACCAACAGAGAGAAGACAGAAGAAACCACCATTTACCTTCCTGTAGGAGGCTGTATCCTATAGGTCTTCATCATTCTATCCACTAACAGAGAGAAGTCTTCATCATTCTATCCACCAACAGAAGAAACCACCATTTACCTTCCTGTAGGAGGCTGTATCCTATAGGTCTTCATCATTCTATCCACTAACAGAGAGAAGACAGAAGAAACCACCATTTACCTTCCTGTAGGAGGCTGTATCCTATAGGTCTTCATCATTCTATCCACCTAACAGAGAGAAGACAGAAGAAACCACCATTTACCTTCCTGTAGGAGGCTGTATCCTATAGGTCTTCATCATTCTATCCACCAACAGAGAGAAGACAGAAGAAACAGACCACCATTTACCTTCCTGTAGGAGGCTGTATCCTATAGGTCTTCATCATTCTATCCACCAACAGAGAGAAGAGGTGAGAAACCACCATTTACCTTTCTGTAGGAGGCTGTATCCTATAGGTCTTCATCATTCTATCCACCAACAGAGAGAAGAGGGTAGAAACCACCATTTACCTTCCTGTAGGAGGCTGTATCCTATAGGTCTTCATCATTCTATCCACCAACAGAGAGAAGAGAAGAAACCACCATTTACCTTCCTGTAGGAGGCTGTATCCTATAGGTCTTCATCATTCTATCCACCAACAGAGAGAAGACAGAAGAAACCACCATTTACCTTCCTGTAGGAGGCTGTATCCTATAGGTCTTCATCATTCTATCCACCAACAGAGAGAAGACAGAAGAAACCACCATTTACCTTCCTGTAGGAGGCTGTATCCTATAGGTCTTCATCATTCTATCCACCAACAGAGAGAAGAGGTGAGAAACCACCATTTACCTTCCTGTAGGAGGCTGTATCCTATAGGTCTTCATCATTCTATCCACCAACAGAGAGAAGACAGAAGAAACCACCATTTACCTTCCTGTAGGAGGCTGTATCCTATAGGTCTTCATCATTCTATCCACCAACAGAGAGAAGACAGAAGAAACCACCATTTACCTTCCTGTAGGAGGCTGTATCCTATAGGTCTTCATCATTCTATCCACTAACAGAGAGAAGAGGGTAGAAACCACCATTTACCTTCCTGTAGGAGGCTGTATCCTATAGGTCTTCATCATTCTATCCACCAACAGAGAGAAGACAGAAGAAACCACCATTTACCTTCCTGTAGGAGGCTGTATCCTATAGGTCTTCATCATTCTATCCACCAACAGAGAGAAGACAGAAGAAACCACCATTTACCTTCCTGTAGGAGGCTGTATCCTATAGGTCTTCATCATTCTATCCACTAACAGAGAGAAGACAGAAGAAACCACCATTTACCTTCCTGTAGGAGGCTGTATCCTATAGGTCTTCATCATTCTATCCACTAACAGAGAGAAGACAGAAGAAACCACCATTTACCTTCCTGTAGGAGGCTGTATCCTATAGGTCTTCATCATTCTATCCACTAACAGAGAGAAGACAGAAGAAACCACCATTTACCTTCCTGTAGGAGGCTGTATCCTATAGGTCTTCATCATTCTATCCACCAACAGAGAGAAGAGGGAAGAAACCACCATTTACCTTCCTGTAGGAGGCTGTATCCTATAGGTCTTCATCATTCTATCCACTAACAGAGAGAAGACAGAAGAAACCACCATTTACCTTCCTGTAGGAGGCTGTATCCTATAGGTCTTCATCATTCTATCCACTACCAGAGAGAAGACAGAAGAAACCACCATTTACCTTCCTGTAGGAGGCTGTATCCTATAGGTCTTCATCATTCTATCCACTACCAGAGAGAAGACAGAAGAAACCACCATTTACCTTCCTGTAGGAGGCTGTATCCTATAGGTCTTCATCATTCTATCCACTAACAGAGAGAAGACAGAAGAAACCACCATTTACCTTCCTGTAGGAGGCTGTATCCTATAGGTCTTCATCATCATTCTATCCACTAACAGAGAGAAGACAGAAGAAACCACCATTTACCTTCCTGTAGGAGGCTGTATCCTATAGGTCTTCATCATTCTATCCACTACCAGAGAGAAGAGGGTAGAAACCACCATTTACCTTCCTGTAGGAGGCTGTATCCTATAGGTCTTCATCATTCTATCCACTAACAGAGAGAAGAGGGAAGAAACCACCATTTACCTTCCTGTAGGAGGCTGTATCCTATAGGTCTTCATCATTCTATCCACTAACAGAGAGAAGAGGGAAGAAACCACCATGCCCTTGGCTGCTATACATATGTATTTGGTTTGTCATTCTATTCTTTTTCATGTAATTTTAGTGGTATTTAAATATAATTTATTCAGCATTTATCAGAATACCTTTTCCAGAAATAGTTTACCAGCTTCATGTTTTCTAACATTGAAAAGGTGAAGGAGTGCCAGTCCTCCAGCAGCAATACTACCCTGGTAGTAGGCACGCCAGTCCTCCAGCAGCAATACTACCCTGGTAGTAGGCACGCCAGTCCTCCAGCAGCAATACTACCCTGGTAGTAGGCACGCCAGTCCTCCAGCAGCAATACTACCCTGGTAGTAGGCACGCCAGTCCTCCAGCAGCAATACTACCCTGGTAGTAGGCACGCCAGTCCTCCAGCAGCAATACTACCCTGGTAGTAGGCACGCCAGTCCTCCAGCAGCAATACTACCCTGGTAGTAGGCACGCCAGTCCTCCAGCAGCAATACTACCCTGGTAGTAGGCACGCCAGTCCTCCAGCAGCAATACAACCCTGGTAGTAGGCACGCCAGTCCTCCAGCAGCAATACAACCCTGGTAGTAGGCACGCCAGTCCTCCAGCAGCAATACTACCCTGGTAGTAGGTACGCCAGTCCTCCAGCAGCAATACAACCCTGGTAGTAGGCACGACAGTCCTCCAGCAGCAATACTACCTCCTCCCAGAGCGCTAAGAACCTTGGCGTGATCCTGGACAACACCCTGTCGTTCTCAACTAACATCAAGGCGGTGGCCCGTTCCTGTAGGTTCATGCTCTACAACATCCGCAGAGTACGACCCTGCCTCACACAGGAAGCGGCGCAGGTCCTAATCCAGGCACTTGTCATCTCCCGTCTGGATTACTGCAACTCGCTGTTGGCTGGGCTCCCTGCCTGTGCCATTAAACCCCTACAACTCATCCAGAACGCCGCAGCCCGTCTGGTGTTCAACCTTCCCAAGTTCTCTCACGTCACCCCGCTCCTCCGCTCTCTCCACTGGCTTCCAGTTGAAGCTTGCATCCGCTACAAGACCATGGTGCTTGCCTACGGAGCTGTGAGGGGAACGGCACCTCAGTACCTCCAGGCTCTGATCAGGCCCTACACCCAAACAAGGGCACTGCGTTCATCCACCTCTGGCCTGCTCGCCTCCCTACCACTGAGGAAGTACAGTTCCCGCTCAGCCCAGTCAAAACTGTTCGCTGCTCTGGCCCCCCAATGGTGGAACAAACTCCCTCACGACGCCAGGACAGCGGAGTCAATCACCACCTTCCGGAGACACCTGAAACCCCACCTCTTTAAGGAATACCTAGGATAGGATAAGTAATCCTTCTCACCCCCCCCTTTAAGATTTAGATGCACAATTGTAAAGTGACTGTTCCACTGGATGTCATAAGGTGAATGCACCAATTTGTAAGTCGCTCTGGATAAGAGCGTCTGCTAAATGACTTAAATGTAAATGTAATGTAAATGTAGTAGGCACGCCAGTCCTCCAGCAGCAATACTACCCTGGTAGTAGGCACGACAGATTTCAGACACGGCCACTGACTGACTCAAACATGTTATTTACAGATGACAAAGAATTTAATTCAAAATCAACTGATACAGAACAAGACTTATAAAATATTAGAATATCAAAAAGAATCAACACCCTACCAACATCTCAACATAACTCAACATCTCAACATAACTCAACATCTCAACATAACTCAACATCTCAACATAACTCAACATCTCAACATAACTCAACATCTCAACATAACTCAGCATCTCAACATAACTCAGCATCTCAACATAACTCAACATCTCAACATAACTCAACATCTCAACATAACTCAACATCTCAACATAACTCAACATATCAACATAACTCAGCATCTCAACATAAAGATCAACTAACTAACTAGCACTTAAACCTTTGTTATATTCATCAAAAAGACAACACACAATATAACAACTCCCTTTATCTCAACTAACTAACACTTAAATCTTCTTCTGGGACAACATCCTATTCCCTACATAGTGCACTACATTAGACCAGAGCTCTATGGCACCCTATTCCCTACATAGTGCACTACTTTAGACCAGAGCTCTATGGCACCCTATTCCCTACATAGTGCACTACATTAGACCAGAGCTCTATGGCACACTATTCCCTACATAGTGCACTACATTAGACCAGAGCTCTATGGCACACTATTCCCTACATAGTGCACTACATTAGACCAGAGCTCTATGGCACACTATTCCCTACATACTGCACTACATTAGACCAGAGCTCTATGGCACCCTATTCCCTACATAGTGCACTACTTTAGACCAGAGCTCTATGGCACACTATTCCCTACATAGTGCACTACATTTGACCTGAGTCCTATGGAATAGGGTGGCATTTTGGAAGCAGACCATGTCTGAGCCCGACAGTTGATGTGGGCTCCTATCCTCTCTCTGAGTCTAGCTAGGACTGATGTTGTCCCTGGTTCACCTCTGCTCTGCTGGACCCTGGTCTCCGTGGGGGAGGGGGGGCGCTCTCAGGCACCGACCCAGGCAGGACGGGTACCTCGCGGGCAGGCAGCGGCTCCAATCTGGGCCCCCCGTGGGGCCTTCCCTGAAGCCATCCTCTACCCCTGACTGGCCACAGTGGATCTGGAGGGGGAGGGGCTGGTCGCTCCTCCTCTACCCAGCACGCCTGCCTGCTGGCTGGGGTCCGGCGGCGACCAGGGCTGCCTCTGGGGCTGGCTCCACCACGGGGGCTGGGGGGCTGGGCTCTACCTAGCCTGGGGGAGCTGTCCCAGGGAGGCCGCGTGAACACGGAGGGGGCCTCCATGGGGGGGGATGGGTGTTGGAAGGAGGGAGGAGGGCGTGCTTCTTCTCTAAGCTGCCCTGACTCTGGCCTGGTCGGTTTCTCCTCCTCGAAGTGCACCTATAGGGGAAACAGACGGTCTTCATATGTCTGTCTGTCTGTCTGTCTGTCTGTCTGTCTGTCTGTCTGTCTGTCTGTCTGTCTGTTTCTCTCTCTCTGTCTGTCTGTCTGTCTGTCTGTCTGTCTGTCTGTCTGTCTGTCTGATCTACTTCTACAACAAGACTGCATCATAAATGGCACCCTAATCCCTTTATACTGCAATACTTTAGACCAGAATCCTATGGGGTTATAGTACTAACCTGTGGTCTAGGTCTGCCTGCTCCCTGTCTCTGTAGACACTGTAACCTCTTGAGGAGAAAGGCCTTGTCCTTCCCCTCCTAACACCACAGAGAGAGAGAGAGAGGGACACAGGAGGAGGAGAGAAATGGATGGATTAGACAGGGAAGAGAGGAAGAGAGGGGGGAAGAGGGAGAGAGGGGGGAAGAGGGAGAGAGGGAGGAAGGGGAGAGAGGAAGAGAGGGAACACTGAGGAAGAGCGGTGAGTGTGTGTTTGTATAGGTGTGTGTGTGCTTCAGTGTATGTATGTGTAGGAGAGCCTCACGTTGACGATCTGTTCCCGTAGAGACATGATGAGACGTTTACGACCCTGAGTCACCTGCCACAGGAAGTACATCACCACCCTACAGGAAGAGACATGATGAGACGTTTACGACCCTGAGTCACCTGCCACAGGAAGTACATCACCACCCTACAGGAAGAGACATGATGAGACGTTTACGACCCTGAGTCACCTGCCACAGGAAGTACATCACCACCCTACAGGAAGAGACATGATGAGACGTTTACGACCCTGAGTCACCTGCCACAGGAAGTACATCACCACCCTACAGGAAGAGACATGATGAGACGTTTACGACCCTGAGTCACCTGCCACAGGAAGTACATCACCACCCTACAGGAAGAGACATGATGAGACGTTTACGACCCTGAGTCACCTGCCACAGGAAGTACATCACCACCCTACAGGAAGAGACATGATGAGACGTTTTACCCCGAGTCACCTGCCACAGGAAGTATTATTATTATTTACATCACCACCCTACAGGAAGAGACATGATGAGACGTTTACGACCCCGAGTCACCTGCCACAGGAAGTACATCACCACCCTACAGGAAGAGACATGATGAGACGTTTACGACCCTGAGTCACCTGCCACAGGAAGTACATCACCACCCTACAGGAAGAGACATGATGAGACGTTTACGACCCTGAGTCACCTGCCACAGGAAGTACATCACCACCCTACAGGAAGAGACATGATGAGACGTTTACGACCCCGAGTCACCTGCCACAGGAAGTACATCACCACCCTACAGGAAGAGACATGATGAGACGTTTACGACCCCGAGTCACCTGCCACAGGAAGTACATCACCACCCTACAGGAAGAGACATGATGAGACGTTTACGACCCTGAGTCACCTGCCACAGGAAGTACATCACCACCCTACAGGAAGAGACATGATGAGACGTTTACGACCCTGAGTCACCTGCCACAGGAAGTACATCACCACCGTACAGGAAGTAAAGGCATATTTTTATATTTTAGTCATTTACCAGACATTCTTATTCAGAGGTACAGTCAGAGAAGCTCCATCTTAACATAGTACATTATCCCTCAATAGGAGCTAGGCTAGCTATAGTAAGCAACCACACTGTCATAGTACATTATCCCTCAATAGAGTAGTTATCAGATAGCTAGGAGCTAGGCTAGCTATAGTAACCACACTGTCATAGTACATTATCCCTCAATAGAGTAGTTATCAGATAGCTAGGAGCTAGGCTAGCTATAGCAACCACACTGTCATAGTACATTATCCCTCAATAGAGTAGTTATCAGATAGCTAGGAGCTAAGCTAGCTATAGCAACCACACGTTCATAGTACATTATCCCTCAATAGAATAGAGTAGTTATCAGATAGCTAGGAGCTAGGCTAGCTATATCAACCACACTGTCATAGTACATTATCTCTCAATAGAGTAGTTATCAGATAGCTAGGAGCTAGGCTAGCTATAGCAACCACACTGTCATAGTACATTATCCCTCAATAGAGTAGTTATCAGATAGCTAGGAGCTAGGCTAGCTATATCAACCACACTGTCATAGTACATTATCTCTCAATAGAGTAGTTATCAGATAGCTAGGAGCTAGGCTAGCTATATCAACCACACTGTCATAGTACATTATCTCTCAATAGAGTAGTTATCAGATAGCTAGGAGCTAGGCTAGCTATAGCAACCACACTGTCATAGTACATTATCCCTCAATAGAGTAGTTATCAGATAGCTAGGCTAGCTATAGTAACCACACTGTCATAGTACATTATCCCTCAATAGAGTAGTTATCAGATAGCTAGGAGCTAGGCTAGCTATAGCAACCACACTGTCATAGTACATTATCCCTCAATAGAGTAGTTATCAGATAGCTAGGAGCTAGGCTAGCTATAGCAACCACACGGTCATAGTACATTATCTCTCAATAGAGTAGTTATCAGATAGCTAGGAGCTAGGCTAGCTATAGCAACCACACTGTCATAGTACATTATCCCTCAATAGAGTAGTTATCAGATAGCTAGGAGCTAGGCTAGCTATAGCAACCACACTGTCATAGTACATTATCTCTCAATAGAGTAGTTATCAGATAGCTAGGAGCTAGGCTAGCTATAGCAACCACACTGTCATAGTACATTATCCCTCAATAGAGTAGTTATCAGATAGCTAGGAGCTAGGCTAGCTATAGCAACCACACTGTCATAGTACAAACTCCCTCACGACGCCAGGACAGCGGAGTCAATCACCACCTTCCGGAGACACCTGAAACCCCACCTCTTCAAGGAATACCTAGGATAGGGTAAGTAAGGGTAAGTAATCCTTCTCACCCCCCTTCTCCCCCAACAAGATTTAGATGCAAGTGGCTGTTCCACTGGTTGTCACAGGTGTTTGCACCAATTTGTAAGTCGCTCTGGATAAGAGCGTCTGCTAAATGACTTAAATGTAAATGTAATAGTACATTATCCCTCAATAGAGTAGTTATCAGATAGCTAGGAGCTAGGCTAGCTATAGCAACCACACTGTCATAGTACATTATCCCTCAATAGAGTAGTTATCAGATAGCTAGGAGCTAGGCTAGCTATAGCAACCACACGGTCATTGTCAGTACATCAGTCAGAGCTAGTAGCCTTAGCTTCTGTTCTTTATTTCATGGGAGGATAAAACCGTTACACACACAGTAACATACTTGTACCAGGACTGGACATAGGAGAGGTGTGTGTGTGTATACAGCTACTCACAGTACTATGAGTGTTAGGAGGCAGTATAAGACTTGACTGTGAAGTATAACGTTGATGATCCAGGCCAGCCAGGCAGAGTGGGGCTGAGAGGCCTGAACGGAGGCTAGCCACCGGTCTACAGTCTGCATCACCCAGCCCTGGCCCTGGAACGGACCACACACACTAGAGGGAGGGAGACTGGGGACAGAGACAGGACATGTAGGGTTAGTGTGTGTCTATCCACTGGTCTACAGTCTGCATCACCCAGCCCTGGCCCTGGAACAGACCACACACTAGAGGGAGGGAGACTGGGGACAGAGACAGGACAGGTAGGGTTAGTGTGTCTATCCACTGGTCTACAGTCTGCATCACCCAGCCCTGGAACGGACCACACACACTAGAGGGAGGGAGACTGGGGACAGAGACAGGACATGTAGGGTTAGTGTGTGTCTATCCACTGGTCTACAGTCTGCATCACCCAGCCCTGGCCCTGGAACGGACCACACACACTAGAGGGAGGGAGACTGGGGACAGGTAGGGTTAGTGTGTGTCTATCCACTGGTCTACAGTCAGTGTGAGAGAAAGTTACAGATGCACAGATATCACCCCCCCCCCACAAAAAAAATGCTAACCCTGTTATTGTAATGGTGAGAGTTAACATGTCCTGGGGGTGTGATATTTGAACATCTAACTTTCTCACTCATCATCATTCAATATTCATTCATTCATTCACGATTCATTCACGGTAGCACCAACATTAATGTAGAAGTGTTTAAAAACATCTATTCTTATTTACAATAAAAGTGACTCCAAAATGACACTACATTATTTACCCTTCATTTCTATTGGGCACCAAATAATCTGCAACAACCAAAACAAACAGCAAATACATCCAACAAGTTTGTAGAGTCACAAGGTTGATGTAGTCACTATGTGCTAGAAATATGGGACTAAATACTCAACTTTAAACTACTTTAAGACAGATATTTGTCCCAATACTTTTGGTCCCCTAAAATGTGAGGACTATGTACAAGAAGTGCTGTAATATCTAAACGGGTCACCCAATATGGATGAAAATACCCTCAAATTAAAGCTGACAGTCTGCACTTTAACCTCGTAGTCGTTGTACCGTTTCAAATCCAAAAGTGTTGGAGTACAGAGCCACAACAACAAGCAAAATGGTCGCTGTCCCAATGCTTTTGGAGCTCACTGTACTTCCTGTGCTTGGCCCTCCTATGTTCAACATAATAAATGGCTCCCTATCCTCCAGATGAACCAAACTCACTGAAAGTGGCAGTAATAACACGTCTTCTGAAAAAGCCAAACCTTGACCTGATAAATGAAAATAACTATCAGTCTGTCTAATCTCCCGTTCCTGTCAAAAACGCTAGAAAAAGCTGTTTCTCAGCAACTCACCACCATCCTGAAAACAAATAATGTATACGAAACGTTCCAGTCTGGTTTTAGACCCCCATCATAGTACTGAGACCACACTTATGAAGGTTGTAAATGACATTTTAATGGCGTCCGACCGAGCCTCTGCGTCTGTCCATGTGCTCCTAGACCTTAGTGCCGCTTTCAACACCATCAATCACCACATTTTTTTTGGGGGAGATTGGAAACCATAAATGGTCCTGAGACAAAGCAGAGTATACTGCCCTACCAAGCAAAAAGGCAGTAACTGCTCATCTACATCTGCATTGCTTGCTGTTTGTGGTTTTAGGCTGGGTTTCTGTAGAAGCACTCTGCTGATGTAGAAAGGGCTTTATAAAAACATTGTATTGATTGTGAGTGTGTGTGTGTACCTATATATAATAATAATATATGCCATTTAGCAGACGCTTTTATCCAAAGCGACTTACAGTCATGTGTGCATACATTCTACGTATATATACCTCCAGAGTGTGTATGCCAGCAGGGCCAGAGTCCCCAGGTAACAGGGGGGAGGAAGAGGAGGGAGATGAAGAGGGTCTGCATCTGACCCACCCTACTCCAGGAACTGGGAGGATGGCAGCTCCTTATACTGGTCTAGGAGAGAGGTAGGGAGGGAGGAGAGAGGGAGGAGGGGGAGAGAGAGGTAGGGAGGGAGGGGGTTTCTGGAGGAGAGGGAGGGAGGAGGGTCCAGAGAGAGAGAGGTAGGAAGGGAGGAGGGGGGAGAGGGAGGGAGGACTGGGGGTGGCAGAGAGAGAGAGGTAGGGAGGGAGGAGGGGGAGAGAAGGAGGAGGGGGAGAGAGACGTAGGGGAGAGAGGAGGGGGGAGGGGAGGAGGGAGGGAGAGAGGGAGGGGGAGAAAGGGAGGGGGAGAGAAGGGGGGGAAGAGAGAGAGGAGGGAGGAGAGAGGGAGGGAGGGGGGAGAGAGGTAGGGGGAGAGAGGGAGGGGGGGGGGGTAGGAGGGAGAGAGGTAGGGAGGAGGAAGGGGGGAGGGAGGAGGGAGGGAGGAAGGGGGGAGGAAGGAGTCTGAGTCTACATCTCAAACGGCACCCTAGTATTACAATGGAACCCTAGTATTCCAATGGAACCCTAGTATTCCAATGGAACCCTAGTATTCCAATGGAACCCTAGTATTCCAATGGAACCCTAGTATTCCAATGGAACCCCAGTATTACAATGGAACCCTAGTATCACAATGGAATCCTAGTATCACAATGGAACCCTAGTATTACAATGGAACCCTAGTATTACAATGGAACCATAGTATTCCAATGGAACCCTAGTATTCCAATGGAACCATAGTATTACAATGGAACCCTAGTATTACAATGGAACCCTAGTATTCCAATGGAACCCTAGTATTACAATGGAACCCTAGTATTACAATGGAACCCTAGTATTACAATGGAACCCTAGTATTACAATGGAACCCTAGTATTACAATGGAACCCTAGTATTCCAATGGAACCCTAGTATTACAATGGAACCCTAGTATTACAATGGAACCCTAGTATTCACTATTAGTGCACTACTTTTCTCCAGGGCTCTACCTTCTTTAGGTGGAAGATTAGGAAGAGTTTGATGAGCTGAACGACAGGGAGGAGAGGAGAGAAGTACACCCCTATCCTGGAGAGGGAGAGACAGAGAGAGACGGACGGACGGACGGACGGACAGAGCAACATTAAGACAGTCTCAAGCTAATGATACACTGCTATTCTAATATATTTTGAAAAATGTACATCCATTTTGCTGTGAAATGCCATTCACACCTCATATGTTGCCTCACTATAATATTGTATCATGATACATTAATGCACACATACTGTGTTCAGTTTGTCATCTTTAACTGCCGAAAATGGTGGGCATGCTAATCGATTATATAGATATAGGTTACTAGAGAGGCAGAGAGGGTGTAGATATAGGTTACTAGAGAGGCAGAGTGGGTACAGATATATAGGTTACTAGAGAGGCAGAGAGGGTGTAGATATAGGTTACTAGAGAGGCAGAGAGGGTATAGATATAGGTTACTAGAGAGGCAGAGAGGGTGTAGATATAGGTTACTAGAGAGGCAGAGAGGGTATAGATATAGGTTACTAGAGAGGCAGAGAGGGTATATATATATATAGGTTACTAGAGAGGAAGAGAGGGTATATATATATATATCGGTTACTAGAGAGGCAGAGAGGGTATAGATATAGGTTACTAGAGAAGCAGAAAGGGTATATATATATAGGTTACTTGAGAAGCAGAGATGGTAGAGATATAGGTTGCTAGAGAGGCAGAGTGGGTATAGATATAGGTTACTAGAGAAGCAGAGTGGGTAGGACTATAGGTTACTGTACCAGGCCAGGGTCTGAGCGTTGATCAGATCTAGAACGTTCCTGGCCACGTCAAACTCTGCCGGCTTCACAACACACCTGGTGGCAATCACACTAAAGACAACAACAGGTGTGCTTGAGTCCATGTTGGAGTTAAATACTAAACTATCCATATAAGTGTATTTTTGTAAATATACTAAACATGGAATAACCACAGATAGATGAGCATACTTGTAGAGGAGAGGATAGACACTGAGTTGACAAAACATTATGAACACCTGCTCTTTCCATGACACAGACTGACCAGGTGAATCCAGGTGAAAACTATGATCCCTTATTGATGTCACTTGTTAAATCCTCTTCAATCAGTGTAGATGAAGGGGAGGAGACCTGGTTAAAGGAGGATTTTTAAGCCTTGAGACAATAGAGACATGGATTGTGTCTGTGTGCCATTCAGAGGGTGTATGGTAGTAGGTACCAGACACACCGGTTTGTGTCAAGAACTGCAACGTTGCTGGGTTTTTCACACTCAACAGTTTCCTGCGTGTATCAAAAATGGTCCACCACCTAAAGGACATCCAGCCAACTGGACACAACTGTGGGAGACATTGGAGTCAACATGGGCCAGCATCCCTGTGGAACACTTTCAACACCTTGTAGAGTCAACATGGGCCAGCATCCCTGTGGAACACTTTCAACACCTTGCAGAGTCAACATGGACCAGCATCCCTGTGGAACGCTTTCAACACCTTGAAGAGTCAACATGGGCCAGCATCCCTGTGGGAAGCTTTCAACACCTTGTAGAGTCAACATTGGCCAGCATCCCTGTGGAACGCTTTCAACACCTAGTAGAGTCAACAT
>NW_026281194.1:0-4606 GCF_023373465.1 Oncorhynchus keta
TTCTGCAAAGCAGGGAATTCTGAGACCAGGACTTCTGCAAATCAGGGAATTCTGAGACCAGGACTTCTGCAAAGCAGGGAATTCTGATACCAGGACTTCTGCAAAGCAGGGAATTCTGAGACCAGGACTTCTTCTGAGACCAGGACTTCTGCAAAGCAGGGAATTCTGAGACCAGGACTTCTGCAAAGCAGGGAATTCTGAAACCAGGACTTCTGCAAAGCAGGGAATACCAGGACTTCTGCAAAGCAGGGAATTCTGAGACCAGGACTTCTGCAAAGCAGGGAATTCTGAGACCAGGACTTCTGCAAAGCAGGAATTCTGAGACCAGGACTTCTGCAAAGCAGGGAATTCTGAGACCAGGACTCTGCAAAGCAGGGAATTCTGAGACCAGGACTTCTGCAAAGCAGGGAATTCTGAAGACCAGGACTTCTGAAAGCAGGAATTCTGAGACCAGGACTTCTGCAAAGCAGGGAATTCTGAGACCAGGACTTCTGCAAATCAGGGAATTCTGAGACCAGGACTTCTGCAAAGCAGGGAATTCTGAGACCAGGACTCTGCAAAGCAGGGAATTCTGAGACCAGGACTTCTGCAAAGCAGGGAATTCTGAAACCAGGACTTCTGCAAAGCAGGAATTCTGAGGCAAAAAGCAGGGAATGTTGAGCCCCTGGAAGCCAGGAATTCCATTTGGAACCTGCCAGAACACAGACTATCTATCCTATACCTGACTATCTATCTGACTATCTATCCTATACCTGACTATCTATCCTATACCTGACTATCTATCCTATACCTGACTATCTAAACCTGACCTGTCAAAGGGAACTATCTATCTGACCCAAATATAACTCTACCCCAGACTCAGACATACGGACCAGCTCCTTTTCTAGAGCTGAGTTACGCCTTCACTGTTGTAACCTGCCTGGGGCCTTTCATAGACCTACACTCACACACACACACACACACACACACACACACACACACACCACACCACACCACACCACACCACACCACACCACACCACACCACACCACACCACACCACACACCACACACCACACACACACACACCCTGCCCACCCATCCATCAGACATAGCTATGACTGTCAGCCACTCGGTCCTCTGCTGTCAGTGGGATTATACACTATGCAACATGTAGGATGCCCATCTTAACTAGGGTGGAGACCAAAGGCCTACAGACACACACAGACACACACACACACACACAGACACATATGGAATAGACAGACATGTAAACAGACATGGAATAGACACACACACAGACATGTAAACACACACGTTGGTGGAAGCAGTCAGACACCCGTACAACAGAAGAGGAGGAATGCAGCCCTGCAGGATGCTTCCCTGTCTGTCTCCTCTGGTGCCCTGCAGGATGCTTCCCTGTCTGTCTCCTCTGGTGCCCTGCAGGATGCTTCCCTGTCTGTCTCCTCTGGTGCCCTGCAGGATGCTTCCTGTCTGTCTCCTCTGGTGCCCTGCAGGATGCTTCCCTGTCTGTCTCCTCTGGTGCCCTACAGGATGCTTCCCTGTCTGTCTCCTCTGGTGCCCTGCAGGATGCTTCCCTGTCTGTCTCCTCTGGTGCCCTGCAGGATGCTTCTCTTCCCTGTCTGTCTCCTCTGGTGCCCTGCAGGATGCTTCCCTGTCTGTCTCCTCTGGTGCCCTGCAGGATGCTTCCCTGTCTGTCTCCTCTGGTGCCCTGCAGGATGCTTCCCTGTCTGTCTCCTCTGGTGCCCTGCAGGATGCTTCCCTGTCTGTCTCCTCTGGTGCCCTGCAGGATGCTTCTCTTCCCTGTCTGTCTCCTCTGGTGCCCTACAGGATGCTTCCCTGTCTGTCTCCTCTGGTGCCCTGCAGGATGCTTCCCTGTCTGTCTCCTCTGGTGCCCTGCAGGATGCTTCCCTGTCTGTCTCCTCTGGTGCCCTACAGGATGCTTCCCTGTCTGTCTCCTCTGGTGCCCTGCAGGATGCTTCCCTGTCTGTCTCCTCTGGTGCCCTGCAGGATGCTTCCCTGTCTGTCTCCTCTGGTGCCCTGCAGGATGCTTCCCTGTCTGTCTCCTCTGGTGCCCTGCAGGATGCTTCCCTGTCTGTCTCCTCTGGTGCCCTGCAGGATGCTTCCCTGTCTGTCTCCTCTGGTACCCTGCAGGATGCTTCCCTGTCTGTCTCCTCTGGTGCCCTGCAGGATGCTTCCCTGTCTGTCTCCTCTGGTGCCCTGCAGGATGCTCCCCTCACTTCCATGGCTGAAAAGCCTTATTGAATGCCCCTCAAGCACTTCCCTGACCTGTCTCCTCTGGCCTATCATGAGGCGCCTGGATGCTTCCTGAACTCTTCAGTAAAAGGGGCTGCTAATGCCGTACGGAGATTTCTGACCATGGTGCTGGATTTATACACCTGTCAACGGGTGTGGCTAAATAGCTGAATCCACACATTTTTTCCACTTCCCGTCTGTCCAAGTCCTGTAGGATGCACATTCCCTTTCAGCACCAGTTGGTAGATTTCCACTTCCAAAACTAATATCTGGTTGATTATTCAGGGTTTAGAAATTTGGAACTGACATTGAATGTCACTGAACTCTTCAGTAAGGTCATTACCCTGAACACAGGGTGCTGGATTTTATACTGTTGCCTTAACCGCGGAACGGGTGTGGCTGACTGAATCTGGATTTGAAAAGTCCAGTTTCTGGTTTGTTTTTATTCACCAGCTGGTAGTTTGAAGCCACCTGTTCTATTATTTTTTTATGAACATGGAACCCTATAAGAAAATAAAAACAGAATTAATCTTACCATGGTAGAAGATTTGTGTACAAGTGAACTATGTAGTCTGGTTGCCTACTACAGGATGCTTTGGAACTGTGTAAATGACACCAACACAATGTCACACTTTACAAATGCCAAAGTATTTCAGCAGATGTGATACAGCCTGGATTTGAACCAGTAAATGGTAGTGACGTTTGCATGAGATGCAGTGTCTGGAATAAAAACAGTTTCTGGTTTTTATAACACTTTAAACGGGTAGTTTGTCAATGTGTAGAATGTGTTTGTTCTATAAGTGAACATATGTAAATGTGTAGAATGTGTTTGTTCTATAAGTGAACATAGTAAAATGAGTAAATGTTCTACCAGTATGTAAATGAGTAGAATGTGTTTGTTCTCGTGAACATTCCCAATAACAGCACTTCCAACCGTGTATGTGTTTGCTCTACTGTGCATGTAAATTAGAACAATGTTCAGTGAACATATGTAAATGAGTAGAATGTGTTTGTTCTATAAGTGAACATATGTAAATGAGTAGAATGTGTTTGTTCTATAAGTGAACATATGTAAATGAGTAGAATGTGTTTGTTCCATAAGTGAACATATGTAAATGAGTAGAATGTGTTTGTTCCATAAGTGGCCATGAGTCCTGTTTGTTCCATTCTTGTAAATGAGTAGAATGTTTTGTTATAAGTGAATTTGAGTAGAAACATAAGTGAACTATTAAATGAGTTGAATGTGTTTGTTTGAACATATGTAAATTATGAATAAGTGAACATATGTAAATGAGTAGAATGTGTTTGTTCCATAAGTGAACATATGTAAATGAGTAGAATGTGTTTGTTCTATAAGTGAACATATGTAAATGAGTAGAATGTGTTTGTTCTATAGAAGTGAACATATGTAAATGAGTAGAATGTGTTTGTTCTATAAGTGAACATATGTAAATGAGTAGAATGTGTTTGTTCTATAAGTGAACATATGTAAATGAGTAGAATGTGTTTGTTCCATAAGTGAACATATGTAAATGAGTAGAATGTGTTTGTTCGCATAAGTGAACATGTAAATGAGTAGAATGTGTTTGTTCCATAAGTGAACATATGTAAATGAGTAGAATGTGTTTGTTCCATAGTGAACATATGTAAATGAGTAGAATGTGTTTGTTCCATAAGTGAACATATGTAAATGAGTAGAATGTGTTTGTTCTATAAGTGAACATATGTAAATGAGTAGAATGTGTTTGTTCCATAAGTGAACATATGTAAATGAGTAGAATGTGTTTGTTCTATAAGTGAACATATGTAAATGAGTAGAATGTGTTTGTTCCATAAGTGAACATATGTAAATGAGTAGAATGTGTTTGTTCCATAAGTGAACATATGTAAATGAGTAGAATGTGTTTGTTCTATAAGTGAACATGTAAATGAGTAGAATGTGTTTGTTCCATAAGTGAACATATGTAAATGAGTAGAATGTGTTTGTTCCATAAGTGAACATATGTAAATGAGTAGAATGTGTTTGTTCTATAAGTGAACATATGTAAATGAGTAGAATGTGTTTGTTCCATAAGTGAACATATGTAAATGAGTAGAATGTGTTTGTTCCATAAGTGAACATATGTAAATGAGTAGAATGTGTTTGTTCTATAAGTGAACATATGTAAATGAGTAGAATGTGTTTGTTCCATAAGTGAACATATGTAAATGAGTAGAATGTGTTTGTTCCATAAGTGAACATATGTAAATGAGTAGAATGTGTTTGTTCTATAAGTGAACATATGTAAATGAGTAGAATGTGTTTGTTCCATAAGTGAACATATGTAAATGAGTAGAATGTGTTTGTTCTA
>NW_026281195.1:0-21786 GCF_023373465.1 Oncorhynchus keta
GAATGATGAGAGTTAAGTTAAAGTGTTGCAGTGAGGTCAGAGATGAAATGGGCATCATCCTATTTAGGACCATAAAGGTTAGCCAGAACAACCTGTGTGCTAATCAATTTCCCCCATCACTATAATATATCTGCCATTAGTATCAGAAATTACCTCGGAGGAGACGAACGGGGTGCCTTTTCTGATAAGGATGGCTGCCCCTGTGGCCTGGGCACCAACGTTGGAGTGAAATATTTGGTCTACCCATCCTCTCTTTAGTTTATCCTGGTCGCTGGACCGGAGGTGGCTCTCTTAGAGAAAACACTTGTCTGGACTTGAAGACTTAAGATGAGCGAACACTTGGCTACGCATGACCACATGGTTCATTCCTTTTCAGTTCCAGCTGATAAAGCAAACGGAGCCTAGAGGATGCTAATTAGGCATAGTAATTAGAAATTAAATGTTAGTACGATGACATGGCCAGTGTGCTGAAAGGTCAGAGTAATAAAATATAAAGAAATACCCAGAAGAAAACCTTGCTGACCTTCCCCCTGCTGGAAGGCTGCCTCTACCTCTCCCAGAGCAAAATACTACCAATACTAACCCTAGACCCTAGACCCAAAATACTACCAATACTAACCCTAGACCCTAGACCCTAGACCCAAAATACTACCAATACTAACCCTAGACCCTAGACCCTAGACCCAAAATACAACCAATAGTAACCCTAGACCCAAAATACTACCAATACTAACCCTAGACCCTAGACCCAAAATACTACCAATACTAACCCTAGACCCTAGACCCAAAATACTACCAATACTAACCCTAGACCCTAGACCCAAAATACTACCAATACTAACCCTAGACCCTAGACCCAAAATACTACAAATACTAACCCTAGACCCTAGACCCAAAATACTACCAATACTAACCCTAGACCCTAGACCCAAAATACTACCAATACTAACCCTAGACCCTAGACCCAAAATACTACCAATACTAACCCTAGACCCTAGACCCAAAATACTACCAATACTAACCCTAGACACTAGACCCAAAATACTACCAATACTGACCCTAGACCCTAGACCCAAAATACTACCAATACTAACCCTAGACCCTAGACCCAAAATACTACCAATACTAACCCTAGACCCTAGACCCTAGACCCAAAATACTACCAATACTAACCCTAGACCCTAGACCCAAAATACTACCAATACTAACCCTAGACCCTAGACCCAAAATACTACCAATACTAACCCTAGACCCTAGACCCAAAATACTACCAATACTAACCCTAGACCCTAGACCCAAAATACTACCAATACTAACCCTAGACCCTAGACCCAAAATACTACCAATACTAACCCTAGACCCTAGACCCAAAATACTACCAATACTAACCCTAGACCCTAGACCCAAAATACTACCAATACTAACCCTAGACCCTAGACCCAAAATACCAAAACTAAAGACCCTAGACCCAAAATACTACTAATACTAACCCTAGACCCTAGACCCAAAATACTACCAATACTAACCCTAGACCCTAGACCCAAAATACTACCAATACTAACCCTAGACCCTAGACCCAAAATACTACCAATACTAACCCTAGACCCTAGACCCAAAATACTACCAATACTAACCCTAGACCCAAAATACTACCAATACTAACCCTAGACCCAAAATAGACCCAACCCTAACCCTAGACAAAATACTACCAATACTAACCCTAGACCCTAGACCCAAAATACTACAAATACTAACCCTAGACCCTAGACCCAAAATACTACCAATACTAACCCTAGACCCTAGACCCAAAAATACTACCAATACTAACCCTAGACCCTAGACCCTAAAATACTACCAATACTAACCCTAGACCCTAGACCCAAAATACTACCAATACTAACCCTAGACCCTAGACCCAAAATACTACCAATACTAACCTAGACCCTAGACCCAAAATACTACCAATACTAACCCTAGACCCTAGACCCAAAATACTACAAATACTAACCCTAGACCCTAGACCCAAAATACTACCAATACTAACCCTAGACCCTAGACCCAAAATACTACCAATACTAACCCTAGACCCTAGACCCAAAAATACTACCAATACTAACCCTAGACCCTAGACCCAAAATACTACCAATACTAACCCTAGACCCTAGACCCAAAATACTACCAATACTAACCCTAGACTAACCCTAGACCCTAGACCCAAAATACTACCAATACTAACCTAGACCCTAGACCCAAAATACTACCAATACTAACCCTAGACCTAGACCCAAAATACTACCAATACTAACCCTAGACCCTAGACCCAAAATACTACCAATACTAACCCTAGACCCTAGACCCAAAATACTACCAATACTAACCCTAGACCCTAGACCCAAAATACTACCAATACTAACCCCTAGACCCTAGACCCAAAAAAATACTACCAATACTAACCCTAGACCCTAGACCCAAAATACCCAAAATACGCCCAATACTAACCCTAGACCCAAAATACTACCAATACTAACCCTAGACCCAAAATACTACCAACCAATACCCAAAATACTACCAATACTAACCCTAGACCCAAAATACTACCAATACTAACCCTAGACCCTAGACCCAAAATACTACAAATACTAACCCTAGACCCTAGACCCAAAATACTACCAATACTAACCCTAGACCCTAGACCCAAAATACTACAAATACTAACCCTAGACCCTAGACCCAAAATACTACCAATACTAACCCTAGACCCTAGACCCAAAATACTACCAATACTAACCCTAGACCCTAGACCCAAAATACTACCAATACTAACCCTAGACCCTAGACCCAAAATACTACCAATACTAACCCTAGACCCTAGACCCAAAATACTACAAATACTAACCCTAGACCCTAGACCCAAAATACTACCAATACTAACCCTAGACCCTAGACCCAAAATACTACAAATACTAACCCTAGACCCTAGACCCAAAATACTACCAATACTAACCCTAGACCCTAGACCCAAAATACTACCAATACTAACCCTAGACCCTAGACCCAAAATACTACCAATACTAACCCTAGACCCTAGACCCAAAATACTACCAATACTAACCCTAGACCCTAGACCCAAAATACTACAAATACTAACCCTAGACCCTAGACCCAAAATACTACCAATACTAACCCTAGACCCTAGACCCAAAATACTACCAATACCAACCCTAGACCCTAGACCCAAAATACTACCAATACTAACCCTAGACCCTAGACCCAAAATACTACCAATACTAACCCTAGACCCCAGACCCAAAATACTACCAATACTAACCCTAGACCCTAGACCCAAAATACTACCAATACTAACCCTAGACCCTAGACCCAAAATACTACCAATACTAACCCTAGACCCTAGACCCAAAATACTACCAATACTAACCCTAGACCCTAGACCCAAAATACTACCAATACTACCCTAGACCCCTAACCCTAGACCCAAAATACTACCAATACTAACCCTAGACCCTAGACCCAAAATACTACCAATACTAACCCTAGACCCTAGACCCAAAATACTACAAATACTAACCCTAGACCCAAAATACTACCAATACTAACCCTAGACCCTAGACCCAAAATACTACCAATACTAACCCTAGACCCTAGACCCAAAATACTACCAATACTAACCCTAGACCCTAGACCCAAAATACTAAATACTAACCCTAGACCCTAGACCCAAAATACTACCAATACTAACCCTAGACCCTAGACCCAAAATACTACCAATACTAACCCTAGACCCTAGACCCAAAATACTACCAATACTAACCCTAGACCCTAGACCCAAAATACTACCAATACTAACCCTAGACCCTAGACCCAAAATACTACCAATACTAACCCTAGACCCTAGACCCAAAATACTACCAATACTAACCCTAGACCCAAAATACTACCAATACTAACCCTAGACCCAAAATACTACCAATACTAACCCTAGACCCTAGACCCAAAATACTACCAATACTAACCCTAGACCCTAGACCCAAAATACTACAAATACTAACCCTAGACCCAAAATACTACCAATACTAACCCTAGACCCTAGACCCAAAATACTACCAATACTAACCCTAGACCCTAGACCCAAAATACTACCAATACTAACCCTAGACCCTAGACCCAAAATACTACCATGTTAAACCCAACCTCATGTTAGACCCAACCTCATGTTAGACCCAACCTCATGTTAGACCCAACCTCATGTTAGACCCAACCTCATGTTAAACCCAACCTCATGTTAAACCCAACCTCATGTTAGACCTAACCTCATGTTAGACCCAACCTCATGTTAGACCCAACCTCATGTTAGACCCAACCTCATGTTAGACCCAACCTCATGTTAGACCCAACCTCATGTTAGACCCAACCTCATTAGAGCTCTATCCAGGGCGACTCATAATGAGGTTTACAAATAGGGAAGGAATTCTGGAGGGAACCTGTTCTCAAAAGAATACAATAATTAAGAGGTATACGTCCGTCCGCCCCGTGAGCAACCCTACCCACTTGGGATTACTTAAAACATAAATAATCATCATAATTCAACATTTGTATGAACGTAACCTCGATTGAACATCCTAGTAAGCCAGAACACAGAAAAATTACTGGCAAACGCTTGTTAATTAATCCCTAAACGTTGTTTCAACCAGTCAAATCACGTTCGTATAAAATGCAAATTAATTACTTCAAAATCATACAAATGTGATTTTCTGGATTTTTGTTTTAGATTCCGTCTCTCACAGTTGAAGTGTACCTATATGATAAAAATTACAGACCTCTACATGCTTTGTAAGTAGGAAAACCTGCAAAATCGGCAGTGTATCAAATACTTGTTCTCCCACTGTATACACAGCCTATATACACAGCATATATACACAGCATAAATACACAGCATATATACACAGCATATATACACAGCCTATATTCACAGCCTATATACACAGCCTATATATACACAGCCTATATACACAGCATATATACACAGCATATATACACAGCGCATATACACAGATACAGGTTGTGGTAGTGGTAGTCATCCGGTAGATACAAGTACATGGTTAGGATATTATCTTTTGTCTATAGTTACAATTCCGTCAACAGCATCAACTACATTTGGTTCAATGGTTCAAGGTAACTGTATACACCAGTGGTTCCTCATGAGGAAGGGGAGGACCATCCTCCTCAGTGAATTCCATAAAAATAGTGAAACATAAAAAATGTTGTCCTTTTTTAGATCAAATCAAATTTATTTATATAGCCCTTCTTACATCAGCTGATATCTCAAAGTGCTGTACAGAAACCCAGCCTAAAACTCCAAACAGCAAGCAATGCAGGTGTAGAAGCACGGTGGCTAGGAAAAACTCCCTAGAAAGGCCAGAACCTAGGAAGAAACCAGGCTCTGAGAAGTGACCAGTCCTGTTCTGGCTGTGCCGGGTGGAGATTATAACAGAACATGGCCAAGATGTTCAAATGTTCATAGATGACCAACAGGGTTAAAAAATAATAATCACAGTGGTTGTCGAGGGTGCAACAGGTCAGCACCTCAGGAGTAAATGTCAGTTGACTTTTCATAGCCGATCATTCAGAGTATCTCTACCGCTCCTGCTACAGATAAAACTATACTAAATATATTCACATCACCAAATAGTTGATTAAAACACACTGTAATGCAATGAAGGTCTACAGTAGCCTTAACATCACTCTGTAGGGTAGCACCATGTTGTAGCCGGAGGACAGCTAGTTTCCATCCTCCTCTGGGTACATTGGCTTCAATACAAAACCCAGGAGGCTGGTAGTTCTCACCCCCTTCCATAGACATCTTCCAGAGGACGTCCTCCAACCTATCAGAGCTCTTGCAGCACGAACTGACATGTTGTCCACCCAATCAAAGGATCAGAGAATTAATCTAGTAGTGAAAGCATAAGCTACAGCTCGCTAGCACTGCAGTGCATAAAATGCGGTGAGTAGTTGACTCAAAGAGAGAGAAAGACAATAGTTGAATAGTTTAGAAAAAGTAATTTCATTAAAAATGAAAGAGAAGCGAGAGACAGAGACAGAGACAGAGACAGAGACAGAGAGAGAGACAGAGAGAGAGAGAGAGACAGAGAGAGAGACAGAGAGAGAGACACAGAGAGAGAGAGAGAGAGAGAGAGAGAGACACAGAGAGAGAGAGAGAGAGAGAGAGAGAGAGAGAGAGAGAGAGAGAGAGAGAGAGAGAGAGAGAGAGAGAGAGGAGAGAGAGACAGAGAGAGAGAGAGAGAGGGTGCTAAGCAGTTTCGTATCAACAGATAGTATGAGTATCTACAGATGGACAATCCGGACCATGCAAATGAAGTGTGACCTAACCTTTATGCTGTTATCGAATGAATGATAGCAAGATAGAAAGAAACTGAATGTTATGGCATGGCCGTAAAGTTGATCCGTTAGTGGTCTAGGTGGTCTAGTGGTCAAAGCCGCTGTCTCTGGTACATATATACCACCCACTGCCATTCCAGCACACTCTCTCCTCTATCTTTCCTCTCCTGTCGTATCCAATGAATAGAAAACATGAAACATGATGTATCTTGTTTCCATGCAGTGAGGAAGATGGTTCGGGAGGCAGAGAAAAGTCCAAGGGCCACAGTTGGCGAATTACAGAACTTGGATCCCCGAAAGCAAGTTGATGAGTTAAAAAGTTGAGGGATATATTGATGAAACCCACAAACCTTCTGTGCGTACAGTAGAGTGCTCCTATCTCAGGTTGTCTAGAGTAAGATTAAGGGGATATTCATTCTGTTGCAAAATACCTCAGAAAGGGGCCACGTAAAATGACAATATATTAAAAATGTCAAACAGATCTGAAATCTAGTCCCAAAATCAACTCCTTTTACATTATGAATCATTTCTGAAAAAACCTAAAAGACAAATCCAGTTTGAATTGACATTCTCTCTCAGTCGCCATCTTACTGTTCGACATAGGACGTTACTCACGTACCCAGATCGTGGTAGAGTGTATCATCATGACTTATCGACCTCTGTCTCTGTGAGTACGGGACTACGGGCAGAAATACATTTGATGTATCCCGAGGTGATTGCACTCCTTATGTGCAGAGCTCGTGACCGTGCGAGCCGAGGAGTGTTCATTTACAGAGGTAAACAAGAGGCTGCCGCAAAATCACATACTCTCTGCCATCGGCTGCGTCCCGTAGTTATGACCAGGGCACAACAGGCTGCGTCCCGTAGTTATGACCAGGGCACAACAGGCTGCGTCTCGTAGTTATGACCAGGGCACAACAGGCTGCGTCCCGTAGTTATGACCAGGGCACAACAGGCTGCGTCTCGTAGTTATGACCAGGGGACAACAGGCTGCGTCCCGTAGTTATGACCAGGGCACAACAGGCTGCGTCCCGTAGTTATGACCAGGGCACAACAGGCTGCGTCCCGTAGTTATGACCAGGGCACAACAGGCTGCGTCTCGTAGTTATGACCAGGGCACAACAGGCTGCGTCCCGTAGTTATGACCAGGGAACAACAGGCTGCGTCTCGTAGTTATGACCAGGGCACAACAGGCTGCGTCCCGTAGTTATGACCAGGGCACAACAGGCTGCGTGCTTCCCGTAGTTATGACCAGGGCACAACAGGCTGTGTCCCGTAGTTATGACCAGGGCACAACAGGCTGCGTGCTTCCCGTAGTTATAACCAGGGCACAACAGGCTGCGTGCTTCCCGTAGTTATGACCAGGCACAACAGGCTGTGTCCCGTATTCATGACCAGGGCACAACAGGCTGCTATTCCCGTAAGTTATGACCAGGGCACAACAGGCTGCGTGCGTCCCGTAGTTATGACCAGGGCACAACAGGCTGCGTCCCGTAGTTATGACCAGGGGACAACAGCAACTAACTATATAACCTATTCAACAACAACTAACTATATAACCTATTCAACAACAACTAACTATATAACCTATTCAACAACTAACTATATAACCTATTCAACAACTAACTATATAACCTATTCAACAACTAACTATATAACCTATTCAACAACTAACTATATAACATATTCAACAACTAACTAACTAACTAACTGTTCAACAACTAACTATATAACCTACAACTAACTATATAACCTATTCAACAACAACTAACTATATAACCTATTCAACAACTAACTATATAACCTGTTCAACAACAACTAACTATATAACCTATTCAACAACAACTATATAACTATTCAAACAACTATTAACCATTCAACAACTAACTATATAACCTGTTCAACAACTAACTATATAACCTGTTCAACAACTAACTATATAACCTATTCAACAACAACTAACTATATAACCTGTTCAACAACTAACCATATAACCTGTTCAACAACTAACTATATAACCTGTTCAACAACTAACTATATAACCTGTTCAACAACTAACTATATAACCTATTCAACAACTAACTATATAACCTATTCAACAACTAACTATATAACCTATTCAACAACTAACTATATAACCTGTTCAACAACAACTAACTATATAACCTATTCAACAACTAACTATATAACCTGTTCAACAACCAACTATATAACCTATTCAACAACTAACTAACTAACTAACTGTTCAACAACTAACTATATAACCTACAACTAACTATATAACCTATTCAACAACTAACTATATAACCTGTTCAACAACTAACTATATAACCTATTCAACAACGAACTATATAACCTGTTCAACAACTAACTATATAACCTATTCAACAACTAACTAACTAACTAACTAACTGTTCAACAACCAACTATATAACCTACAACTAACTATATAACCTATTCAACAACTAACTATATAACCTACAACTAACTATATAACCTGTTCAACAACTAACTATATAACCTGTTCAACAACTAACTATATAACCTACAACTAACTATATAACCTGTTCAACAACTAACTATATAACCTACAACTAACTATATAACCTATTCAACAACTAACTATATAACCTGGTTCAACAACTAACTATATAACCTGTTCAACAACAACTAACTATATAACCTGTTCAACAACTAACTATATAACCTATTCAACAACTAACTATATAACCTATTCAACAACTAACTATATAACCTATTCAACAACAACTAACTATATAACCTATTCAACAACTAACTATATAACCTGGTCAACAACTAACTATATAACCTATTCAACAACAACTAACTATATAACCTATTCAACAACTAACTATATAACCTATTCAACAACTAACTATATAACCTATTCAACAACAACTAACTATATAACCTATTCAACAACAACTATATAACCTGGTCAACAACAACTAACTATATAACCTATCAACAACAACTAACTATATAACCTGTTCAACAACTAACTATATAACCTATTCAACAACCAACTATATAACCTATTCAACAACTAACTATATAACATTTTCAACAACTAACTATATAACCTATTCAACAACTAACTATATAACCTATTCAACAACTAACTATATAACCTATTCAACAACTAACTATAATAACTAACTATTCAACAACAACTAACTATATAACCTGTTCAACAACTAACTATATAACCTATTCAACAACTAACTATATAACCTATTCAACAACTAACTATATAACCTATTCAACAACTAACTATATAACCTATTCAACAACAACTAACTATATAACCTATTCAACAACTAACTATATAACCTATTCAACAACTAACTATATAACCTATTCAACAACTAACTATATAACCTACAACTAACTATATAACCTATTCAACAACAACTAACTATATAACCTATTCAACAACTAACTATATAACCTATTCAACAACTAACTATATAACCTGTTCAACAACAACTCAGATGCACAAAATAAATGTCCCTGAGACCATAGTGAGAAACCAGAATGAGAAATCAACAGAGCAAGGAAAAATTATCTTGGATAAAAGTAGCCTGAGGACAATGTGTTGCCAGCCATCCAGACTGGGTCAATGGCAGGGTTTGGTGCCGTGGCTGTCATAGACAATATGTTTCAGGACCTGGACGGAGCCTGATTTCGTTTAGGGTGTTCAGTGCTCACAACATGCACACTCAGGGAGTTTCAGACTACACTTATGGAGGAAGTTAGTACAATTGTTGCTGGGAGATATTTTGCGTTTCATTTTCTAAGATTTACACCAGACTATTTCAAACGAGAATTCAACTGCATTAAGAAAGAAAATATCCAGAGAGTGGAATTGACTTCAAGTAGTAGTAGTCCCCTGAGGAGTCCAGGTCCAGTCAGTACCATGGAACGGTCTCATCCTGAATCTAGTACCCTGGGGAGTCCAGGCCCAGTCAGTACCACGGAACGGTCTCATCCTGAATCTAGTAACCTGGGGAGTCCAGGCCCAGTCAGTACCATGGAACGGTCTCATCCTGAATCTAGTACCCTGGGGAGTCCAGGCCCAGTCAGTACCACGGAACGGTCTCATCCTGAATCTAGTACCCTGGGGAGTCCAGGCCCAGTCAGTACCACAGAACGGTCTCATCCTGAATCTAGTACCCTGGGGAGTCCAGGCCCAGTCAGTACCACGGAACGGTCTCATCCTGAATCTAGTACCCTGGGGAGTCCAGGCCCAGTCAGTACCATGGAACGGTCTCATCCTGAATCTAGTACCCTGGGGAGTCCAGGCCCAGTCAGTACCACGGAACGGTCTCATCCTGAATCTAGTACCCTGGGGAGTCCAGGCCCAGTCAGTACCACGGAACGGTCTCATCCTGAATCTAGTACCCTGGGGAGTCCAGGCCCAGTCAGTACCATGGAACGGTCTCATCCTGAATCTAGTCCCCTGGGGAGTCCAGGCCCAGTCAGTACCATGGAACGGTCTCATCCTGAATCTAGTACCCTGGGGAGTCCAGGTCCAGTCAGTACCATGGAACGGTCTCATCCTGAATCTAGTCCCCTGGGGAGTCCATGTCCAGTCAGTACCATGGAATGTTCTCATCCTGAATCTAGTCCCCTGGGGAGTCAAGGCCCAGTCAGTACCATGGAACGGTCTCATCCTGAATCTAGTCCCCTGGGGAGTCCAGGCCCAGTCAGTACCATGGAACGGTCTCATCCTGAATCTAGTCCCCTGGGGAGTCCAGGCCAAGTCAGTACCATGGAACAGTCTCATCCTGAATCTAGTCCCCTGGGGAGTCCAGGTCAAGTCAGTACCATGGAACGGTCTCATCCTGAATCTAGTCCCCTGGGGAGTCAAGGCCCAGTCAGTACCATGGAACAGTCTCATCCTGAATCTAGTACCCTGGGAGTCCAGGTCCAGTCAGTACCATGGAACGGTCTCATCCTGAATCTAGTCCCCTGAGGAGTCCAGGCCCAGTCAGTACCATGGAACGGTCTCATCCTGAATCTAGTACCCTGGGGAGTCAAGGCCCAGTCAGTACCACGGAACGGTCTCATCCTGAATCTAGTACTCCTGGGGAGTCCAGGCCCAGTCAGTACCATGGAACGGTCTCATCCTGAATCTAGTACCCTGGGGAGTCCAGGCCCAGTCAGTACCATGGAACGGTCTCATCCTGAATCTAGCCCCCTGGGGAGTCCAGGCCCAGTCAGTACCATGGAGCGGTCTCATCCTGAATCTAGTCCTGGGGAGTCCAAGCCCAGTCAGTACCATGGAACGGTCTCATCCTGAATCTAGTACCCTGGGGAGTCCAGGTCCAGTCAGTACCATGGAACGGTCTCATCCTGAATCTAGTCCCCTGGGGAGTCCAGGCCCAGTCAGTACCATGGAACGGTCTCAACCTGAGTCTAGTCCACTGGGGAGTTCTAGTCAGTACCGTGGAACAGTCACAACCTGCATTTAGTCCACCTGATATTGTTGAACTCTGCATTGTTGAGGAAGAGCTTGTAAGGAAACATTTTACTGTATTTGTCACAGTTTAGTGTGAACCCTTTAACTCCACCCAACACAGGATTTAATATTCTCCATCGCACAACCCCAACACAATTGTCATTTAGCAGATGGTCTTATCTAGAAAAACGTACCGTTAGTGTATTCATATTAAGATAGCTAGCTGGGACAACCACATATCACAGTCATAGTCAGTACATTCATCTCCAGATAGCTAGGTGGACCAGTCATAGTCAGTACATTCATCTCCAGATAGCTAGGTGGACCAGTCATAGTCAGTACATTCATCTCCAGATAGCTAGGTGGACCAGTCATAGTCAGTACATTCATCTCCAGATAGCTAGGTGGACCAGTCATAGTCAGTACATTCATCTTCAGATAGCTAGGTGGGACAACCACATATCACAGTCATAGTCAGTACATTCATCTCCAGATAGCTAGGTGGACCAGTCATAGTCAGTACATTCATCTCCAGATAGCTAGGTGGACCAGTCATAGTCAGTACATTCATCTCCAGATAGCTAGGTGGACCAGTCATAGTCAGTACATTCATCTTCAGATAGCTAGGTGGACCAGTCATAGTCAGTACATTCATCTCCAGATAGCTAGGTGGACCAGTCATAGTCAGTACATTCATCTCCAGATAGCTAGGTGGACCAGTCATAGTCAGTACATTCATCTCCAGATAGCTAGGTGGGACAACCACATATCACAGTCATAGTCAGTACATTCATCTTCAGATAGCTAGGTGGACCAGTCATAGTCAGTACATTCATCTCCAGATAGCTAGGTGGACCAGTCATAGTCAGTACATTCATCTCCAGATAGCTAGGTGGACCAGTCATAGTCAGTACATTCATCTCCAGATAGCTAGGTGGACCAGTCATAGTCAGGACATTCATCTCCAGATAGCTAGGTGGGCCGTCATAGTCAGGACATTCATCTCCAGATAGCTAGGTGGACCGGTCATAGTCAGTACATTTATCTTCAGATAGCTAGGTGGACCAGTCATAGTCAGTACATTCATCTCCAGATAGCTAGGTGGGCCAGTCATAGTCAGGGGGGTTGCGGGTAGGAAGAGGACGATTTAAGATACTGTTTGAAGAGGTAGGATTTCAGAGGAAGATGAAGAAGAAGAGGAGCAACCCAGGTTGGATGACTATGGTTCTGGTTCGAGAAAAAGATGGCGGAAGTGGATGCTGAGTTAGAATCAAGCAGTACGAATGTTCTGAATGGACAACAGTCGAGAACTGGAACAAACAGGAAATTGTCAAAAAAATGGAAGTGGAGGATACGTTTATGAATTATAAGTAATTGCTTCTTGTTGGGATGCGTTTGTTGAGTAAGGATGCACATGTAGGAAACCCGTTTTCAAGCGATGAAAATGTTGAAGTCTGCGTTGGGAAAAGTGGACTCTGTCAGAGAGACCAGGAGGGGTCTTATTTTGATTCATTGTATTTCTGAAGAACTGAGGAAAGATTGCAGTGCGCCTCAAAAGAAACCCGGACAACAGAAGTTGTGTGTTTTGAATTTCGGAGTAGAGACACTGGTCAAAGGAGTCATCTCAGGGGTGACGACGGATGTTCTGGTTTAATACCTGAAGAGAATAACTAGTGTGGTTGACGCCAGCGTCTGACCCGCTGGGTGACTGAAGGAAAATAAGAAAGTTTGTCGGTCCTGTTGTTTTCTGCTGAAGAGCAAATACCTACACGTGTGAAGCTTAGTTATGCAAGATACATCGCAAGAGCTTTCGTCCCCAAAACACTGCAGTGTAAGAAAGGTAAAGGATGTGGCCATGTTTCAAGTGGGTGCACATTGAAGAACGGTGTGTAGAAGGACAACGGTGTTGCAACTGTAGTAGGGATCATGACCAAGAAATCTTTCTGATTGGTTGGGGGTGGTAGGGATCATGACCAAGAAATATTTCTGATTGGTTGGGGGTGGTAGGGATCATGATCCAGAAATCTTTCTGATTGATTTGGGGTGGTAGGGATCATGATCCAGAAATCTTTCTGATTGATTGGGGGTGGTAGGGATCATGATCCAGAAATCTTTCTGATTGGTTGGGGGTGGTAGGGATCATGATCCAGAAATCTTTCTGATTGGTTGGGGGTGGTAGGGATCATGATCCATTGGTTCCAGAAATATTTCTGATTGGTTGGGGGTGGTAGGGATCATGATCCAGAAATCTTTCTGATTGATTTGGGGTGGTAGGGATCATGATCCAGAAATCTTTCTGATTGATTGGGGGTGGTAGGGATCATGATCCAGAAATCTTTCTGATTGGTTGGGGGTGGTAGGGATCATGATCCAGAAATCTTTCTGATTGGTTGGGGGTGGTAGGGATCATGATCCAGAAATCTTTCTGATTGGTTGGGGGTGGTAGGGATCATGATCCAGAAATGTTTCTGATTGATTGGGGGTCAAATACTTATTTCCCTTATTAAAATGCAAATCAATTCATAACATTTTGGACATGGGTTTTTCATGATTTTTTTGTTCTTATTCTGTCTCTCACTGTTCAAATAAACCTTCCATTAAAATTATAGACTGATCATTTCTTTGTCAGTGAGCAAATGTACAAAATCAGCAGGGGATCAAATACTTTTTCCCCTCATTGTATATACTGTACTCTATACCAACTACTGCATCTTTCCTATGCCGTTTGGTCATCGCTCATCCATATATTTATATGTACATATTCCTATTAATTCCTTTACACTTGTGTGTATAAGGTAGTTGTTGTGAAATTGTTATATTACTTAGTTAGATATTACTCCATTGTGGGAACAAGAAGCACAAGCATTTCGCTACACTCGCATTAACATCTGCTAACCATGTGTATGTGACAATTAACATCTGCTAACCATGTGTATGTGACAATTAACATCTGCTAACCATGTGTATGTGACCATTAACATCTGCTAACCATGTGTATGTGACAATTAACATCTGCTAACCATGTGTATGTGACCATTAACATCTGCTAACCATGTGTATGTGACCATTAACATCTGCTAACCATGTGACCAATAACATCTGCTAACCATGTGTATGTGACAAATAACATCTGCTAACCATGTGTATGTGACAAATAACATCTGCTAACCATGTGTATGTGACAAATAACATCTGCTAACCATGTGTATGTGACAATTAACATCTGCTAACCATGTGTATGTGACAAATAACATCTGCTAACCATGTGTATGTGACCATTAACATCAGCTAACCATGTGACCAATAACATCTGCTAACCATGTGTATGTGACAAATAACATCTGCTAACCATGTGTATGTGACCAATAACATCTGCTAACAATGTGTATGTGACCAATAACATCTGCTAACCATGTGTATGTGACCAATAACATCTGCTAACCATGTGTATGTGACCAATAACATCTGCTAACCATGTGTATGTGACCAATAACATCTGCTAACCATGTGTATGTGACAAATAACATCTGCTAACCATGTGTATGTAACCAATAACATCTGACCATTAACATGTGTATGTAACCAATAACATCTGCTAACCATGTGTATGTGACAATTAACATCTGCTAACCATGTATGTAACCAATAACATCTGCTAACCATGTGTATGTGACAATTAACATCTGCTAACCATGTGTATGTGACCAATAACATCTGCTAACCATGTGTATGTGACAAATAACATCTGCTAACCATGTGTATGTGACAATTAACATCTGCTAACCATGTGTATGTGACCATAACATCTGCTAACCATGTGACCAATAACATCTGCTAACCATGTGACCAATAACATCTGCTAACCATGTGACCAATAACATCTGCTAACCATGTGACCAATAACATCTGCTAACCATGTGACCAATAACATCTGCTAACCATGTGACCAATAACATCTGCTAACCATGTGACCAATAACATCTGCTAACCATGTGACCAATAAAATGTGATTGATTTGATTTGAGAAGTCTAAGAAACTCTGCTAACTGTGGCTATGGCAGAAAGGTTTTGGGGCTTAAAGGATGTTATAGCTGAAGACTTGCAAAGGGTACTGGAGCTGGAAGAACCTCCGAGGTTCCCTTGAGCCTGTTTTTTAACAAATATGTTGTTATCCATTATAGCGAATCCTGTTTCCGCTGCACAGTAGGTGGCAGGATACACGTTAAATTGTGGGATCGTCAATATACCATATGTCATGGATCCCCTGGTAGCCTGTTCACCAGCTCCAGAGTGTCATGGATCCCCCTGGTACTGCTACCATTCTGCACCAGCTCCAGAGTGTCAGGATCCTGGTACTGCTGCTCATTCTGTTCACCATATACCAGATTGTCATGGATCCCTGGTACCACTACTCATTCTGTTCACCAGCTCCAGAGTGTCATGGATCCCTGGTACTGCTGCTCATTCTGTCTGTTCTTCCAGAGGAGTAGTGTCTTCCAGGAGTAGTGTCTTCCAGGAGTAGTGTCTTCCAGCTGCTCATTGTCTCACCAGCTGAGGAGTAGTGTCTTCCAGGAGTAGTGTCTCCAGAGTAGTGTCTTCCAGGAGGTACCACTACTCATTCCTGTAGTGTCTTCCAGGAGCTCCAGAGTGTCTTACATTTCATTTACATTTAAGTCATTTAGCCCTGGTATCCTGCTGCTCATTCTAGTGTCTCCAGACAGTGTCTTCCAGAGGAGTAGTGTCTTCCAGAGGGAAAGTGTCTTCCAGTGTCTTCCAGGAGTAGTGTCTTCCAGGAGTAGTGTCTTCCAGAGTAGAGTAGTGTCTTCCAGAAGTAGTGTCTTCCAGGAGTAGTGTCTTCCAGGTTTAGTGTCTTCCAGAGGAGTAGTGTCTTCCAGAGGAGTAGTGTCTTCCAGGAGTAGTGTCTTCCAGGAGTAGTGTCATGGATCCCAGGAGTATTTACATTTACATTTCCAGAGGAGTCATTTAGCAGCTCACTGTTCTATCCAGAGCGTGTCCCCCTTACAGGAGTAGTGTCTTCCAGGAGTAGTGTCTTCCAGAGGAGTAGTGTCTTCCAGAGGAGTAGTGTCTTCCAGGAGTAGTGTCTTCCAGGAGTAGTGTCTTCCAGGAGTAGTGTCTTCCAGAGGAGTAGTGTCTTCCAGAGGAGTAGTGTCTTCCAGGAGTAGTGTCTTCCAGGAGTAGTGTCTTCCAGGAGTAGTGTCTTCCAGAGGAGTAGTGTCTTCCAGAGGAGTAGTGTCTTCCAGGAGTAGTGTCTTCCAGGAGTAGTGTGTCTTCCAGAGGAGTAGTGTCTTCCAGGAGTAGTGTCTTCCAGGAGTAGTGTCTTCCAGGAGTAGTGTCTTCCAGAGGAGTAGTGTCTTCCAGAGGAGTAGTGTCTTCCAGGGAGTAGTGTCTTCCAGAGGAGTAGTGTCTTCCAGAGGAGTAGTGTCTTCCAGAGGAGTAGTGTCTTCCAGGAGTAGTGTCTTCCAGGAGTAGTGTCTTCCAGGAGTAGTGTCTTCCAGGAGTAGTGTCTTCCAGAGGAGTAGTGTCTTCCAGGAGTAGTGTCTTCCAGAGGGTGGTCTTTGAAGGGAGTAGTGTCTTCCAGGAGTAGTGTCTTCCAGGAGTAGTGTCTTCCAGGTAGTGTCTTCCAGGAGTAGTGTCTTCCAGGAGTAGTGTCTTCCAGAGGAGCAGTGTCTTCCAGGAGTAGTGTCTTCCAGGAGTAGTGTCTTCCAGAGGAGTAGTGTCTTCCAGAGGAGTAGTGTCTTCCAGGAGTAGTGTCTTCCAGGAGTAGTGTCTTCCAGAGGCAAATGGCCCAGAGAGAAAGAGAAGCGAAGGGGAACACAGGAAGAATTACGTCCCTTACTTGGTGGAGCCAAAGCTCCTAGATGCGTTGTACCAATGCCTCTCTCGAATCACTACTCAGCTCCACAGCCCCAGTTCGTCGTCAGTGCAGACGCCACTTCTTCACTTCGAACCCGCAGGTAAGAATTCTCGTTCAGCAGACACTGGTCCAGTGCGATCACAGCAAACACCCAAGACATGAACACATGCATAGGGGGACCGATCCCCTACGGAGACATTCTCAGCTCAACCGCAGCTCCAGAACAACACAAAACACTGGGCTTTTTAAAGTAAATGACAGCCAATCCCCAGCTACCTGTCTGATTAGCTAACTCATTGCAGGTGTGTCTGATCATACCAGCCCCACCCCTACTTGTCCTCTTATCTTCCCATCCATTTCGTGACATATGGTTTACACCTCTTGTATTCTGTCATGTGACAAATAAACTTTGATTTGATTTGAGTTGAGTTGTACCTCAGGATCGTCAGGACCCCTAATGGCCATCATATGCCACCACAGAGCTGCCTCAGGGTAGTCTGGACCCCTAATGGCCGTCATATCCCACCAATGAGCTGCCTCAGGGTAGTCTGGACCCTAATGGCCGGGTCATATGCCACCAAGGAGTTGCTCCAGAATGCAGAAGATCTAATTAAAGTATGGAAGAGCAGCCATTGTTGGTTAGCTTTATTCTGTCATGGATATGATTAGCCAACCTTACTAATGCTATCACTGTATTTTACAACTCACAGATTCTGTCTTCCACAAGACACTCTGGTCAGTCAGTGATGCTGTTATCCCTGATATAAATATAAAAGTGGAAATAAGATCACTGTCAGGGATCACTGGCTGCTGATGTACAGTGTCTCTACAGAATTACATTTTACATTCTGATTTTGATAATAAAAATATGAATACTAAAAACACAGCAGGGGCGGCAGGGTAGCCTAGTGGTTAGAGAGTTGGACTAGGAACCGAAGGTTGCAAGTTCAAACCCCGAACTCACAAGGTCGCTTTTGCCCTGAACAGGCGGTTCACTGTTCCAAGGCCGTCATTGAAAATAAGAATTTGTTCTAACTGACTTGCCTGGTTAAATAAAAAATCCCAAATGAAGCACTAGATTTAATAAGCTAAATCAACCATATGTATCAAATTGTGTGAGTTGCTTTATGAACATGTAAGGGCAGCAGTGTTGACTGCTTACAATAAGTTTTTGATCCAGAGCACTTTGTAATAGGGGTGGTCTCCATCCCCTCCATCCCTCCCTCCCTCCCTCCCTCCCCTCGGCCCTCCTCATCCCTCCCTCCAGCCTCCCCTGGCTCTCCCCCAGCCCTTCCCTCCTCTCCTCCTCCTTCCATGCTCCCCAGCCCTCCCCACCCCTTCCTCTGCTCCTAGTTCACAGCCAGGCAGCCTAAACAGCCCCAGTCCTCCCTCTGTCCCCCGTTCCCCAGGTCTACATCCTGGCCATGTCTCCAGCTCTCAGGCCCAATCAGTCTCCTCCACGGAGTGACAGAACACTACTGTCACACCTGGACTTTTAAACTGGCATTCCATGGCAGAATCTACATTGTATATTCTATGTTTCTCTGGAAAGCTGACTGAACAAGGACATGGATAACATTCTAGCTTGTTTTCGGTACTTTAACCCTGTGTATATATAATTACTCATTATAATATAATATAATAATAATAATATATGCCATTTAGCAGACGCTTTTATCCAAAGCGACTTACAGTCATGTGTGCATACATTCTACGTATGGGTGGTCCCGGGAATCGAACCCACTACCCTGGCTCATAAGCGCCCATGCTCTACCAACTGAGCTACAGAAGGACCACCATTATGTATTTATTATTACTTTTACATGTTTTACTTTTCTATTGTTGCTTTATTTTCTTTCTCTCTGCATTGTTGGGAAGGTCCTGTAAGTAAACATTTCACTGTTAGTCTACTCCTGTTGTTTACCAAGCATTTTCACTGTTAGTCTACACCTGTTGTTTACCAAGCATTTCACTGTTAGTCTACACCTGTGTGTTTACCAAGGACCCATCAGTCAGCATTTCACTGTTAGTCTACACCTGTTGTTTACAAGCATTTCACCATTTAGCCTACTCCTGTTGTTTAAGAAGCATTTCACTGTTAGTGTATGTGTGTCATTCAGAGGGTGAACGGGCAAGACAGCAGGGTTGAACAGGGTTTGGTAGTAGGTGCCAGGTGCACCGGTTTGTGTCAAGAACTGCAACGCTGCTGGGTTTTTCCACTCTCAACAGTTTCCCGTGTGTATCAAGAATGGTCCACCACCCAAAAGACATCCAGCCAACTTGGAACAACTGTGGGAAGCATTGGAGTCAACATGGGCCAGCATCCCTGTAGAACTCTTTCAACACCTTGTAGAGTCAACATGGGCCAGCATCCCTGTGGAACGCTTTCAACACCATGTAGAGTCAACATGGGCCAGCATCCCTGTAGAACTCTTCAACACCTTGTAGAGTCAACATGGGCCAGCATCCCTGTAGAACTCTTCAACACCTTGTAGAGTCAACATGGGCCAGCATCCCTGTGAACGCTTTGACACCTTGTAGAGTCAACATGGGGCAGCATCCCTGTAGAACTCTTTCAACACCTTGTAGAGTCAACATGGGCCAGCATCCCTGTAGAACTTTTCAACACCTTGTAGAGTCAACATGGGCCAGCATCCCTGTAGAACTCTTTCAACACCTTGTAGAGTCAACATGGGCCAGCATCCCTGTAGAACTCTTTCAACACCTTGTAGAGTCAACATGGGCCAGCATCCCTGTAGAACTCTTTCAACACCTTGTAGAGTCCGTGTCATGACGAATTGAGGCTGTTCTGAGGGCAACTCAACATTAGGAAGGTGTTTTCTAACGTTTGGTATGCTCAAGTGTACATACTCAGTGAAGTGTTCATCCAAACCCCAGAGTGGAAATGTATTTATATTTTTAGAAAGCAACAGTTAACAAAAGCTAATCCAGTCACATCAAACTCTGAAATGACAGCTAACAATCCCTTTTGATTGGTTTCAGTCGTTTTGTATTGACGTTTATATCCCATGATGCTGCTGCATGATTTCAGCTTGGTGGGGAACGTCCGACTCGGTTATGTATGGAGAGGAAGATCAAATGTATATTATATATTATATATGAACCTGTTCTGTTCCAGTGAGAACAGAGCAGAAGACACATTTTGTTGTTCCCTGTAACTAAAAGAGAAAGTTGGATTGTAAAAAACTAAAACATACTTAAATATCAAGTATAAATCATGTCAAATTCGTTACATTGAGCAAAACAAGAAGGCACGATCGATAGCCAGATAGCCAAGGGCACACTTCAACACTCAGACGTAGGGATGGCCAGGAATGTGCTCTCAATACGTGTGTTAATTTGACAATTTTCATGTCCTGCAAAGCACTGGAATTATAACGAGTACTTTTGGGTGTGAAGGAAAATGTATGGAGTAAAAAGTACATTATTTTCTTTAGAAATGTAGTGAAGTAAAAGTAAATCAAAATTATAAATAGTGAAGTACAGATACTAAAAAACGACTTAAGTAGTACTTTAAAGTATTTTTACTGAAGTACTTTACCCCACTGTGGTAAAAGAAGTCAGCCAGAGTTGGGCCACCATTCAAACAGAGGTGCCTCTGTGGTCACCAGAGTCAATGTCAAAGCTATGTTTGCATATAATAATCACACATTCTTAAAACGATGCTGCTATTCTCTTGTCCATTGTTTACTTTAAAAAATATATATATTTATTACCTAAAAATAGTAGAAGCCATAATTCATAAGTGTCATCAGGCAGGGTTCTCTATGGAACCAATTTGATTCAGTTAAGAAGAACCTATAAAGGGTTCTTCTATATATGACTTTTAGGGGTTGCAAATATGAAGTAAGCAATTAAACACTTTTTGGTTCTATAAGAACACTTTTTGGTTCTTTAAGAACACTTTTGGTTCTTTAAGAACACTTTTTGGTTCTATAAGAACACTTTTGGTTCTATAAGAACACTTTGGTTCTATAAGAACCCTTTTTGG
>NW_026281196.1:0-8121 GCF_023373465.1 Oncorhynchus keta
CCACCCAGCACTCCTCAACTCCACCACTCCACTCCACTACTCCACCACACTCCACCTCACCACTCCACCACACTCCACTACTCCACCACTCCACCACTCCACTACTCCACCCCACTCCACTCCCTACCCTCCACTACTCCCACCACTCCACCACTCCACCACTCCACTACTCCACCACACTCCACTACTCCTACCACTCCACTCCACTCCACCACTCCACTACTCCACCACTCCACCACCTCCACTCCCACCACTCCACCACTCCACCACTCCACCACACTCCACTCCACCACTCCACTACTCCACCACTCCACCACCTCCACTCCACTACTCCACCACTCCACCACCCCCACTCCACCCACTCCACACTCCACCCACCACTACCCACCACCCCACCACACTCCACCACGCCACTACTCCACCACCCACCACACCACTCCACCAACTCTCCACTACTCCACCACCACCACTCCACTCCATCCATCCACTCCACCACTCCACCACTCCACTCCAGCACTCCTCCACTCCACCACCTCCACTCCACTCTCCACCTACCTCCTTCACCACTCACCACCTCCACTACTCCACCACTCCACCACTCCACCACACTCCACTACACTCCCACTCCACTCCCACCACTCCACCACTCCCTCTCCTCCCTCCACTACTCCACTACTCCACCACTCCACTACCCCACTCCCTCCTCCTCCACTCCACCACTCCACTACTCCACTACCCACCACTCCACTCTCCACCACTCCACCACTCCACTACTCCACTACTCCACCACTCCACTCTCCACCACTCCACTACTCCACTGCTCCACATCCACTGCTCCCACTCTCCACCACTCCACTACTCCACTACTCTACAGCCTCGACCGCTCCACTACTCAACCACTCCACTACTCCACTAGACCACACTCCCACCACTCCACTACTCACTCCTCCACCACTACTCCACCACTCCACCACTCCCTCCACCACTCCACCACTCCACCACCCACACTCCACTCCACCACTCCACTACTCCACCACTCCACTCACCTCCACCACTCCACCACTCCACTACTCCACTACTCCACCACCACTCCAACACCACTCCACTCCACCACTCCACCACTCCACTCCACCACTACTCCACACCACCACACTCCACCACTCCACTACTCCACTACTCCACCACCACTCCACTCCACCACTCCACCACTCCACCACTCACTACTCCACCACTCCACTACTCCACCTCCCACCTCCCACTACTCCACCACACTCCACCACTCCACTACTCCACCACCACTCAACACCACTCCACCCACCACTCCACTACTCCACTACTCCACTACTCACCACTCCCACTCCACCACTCCACTACCCACTACTCCACTACTCCACCACTCCACCACTCCACCACACTCCACTCCACTACACTCCACTCCACTACTCCACCACTCCACCACTCCACTACTCCACCACACTCCACTACTCCACCACTCCACTCCTCTCCACCCTCCATCCACTCCATTCCAGCACTCCTCCATCCACCACTCCACTACTCCACCTCTCCACTACTCCACCACTCCACTACTCCAACACTCCACTACTCCACTACTCCACTACTCCACCACCACACTCCACTCCACCACTCCACTACTCCACCACTCCACCACTCCACCACTCCACTACTCCACCACTCCCACTACTCCACCACTCCCTCCCACCCACCACTCCACTGCTCCACCACTCACCACACTCCACTCCACCACTCCACTCACTCCACCACTCCACCACATTCCACTCCACCACTCCACCCCACTACTCCACCACTCCACCACCTCCACTCACTACTCCACCACTCCACTACTCCACCACTCCACTACTCCACCCACTCCACCACCTCCACCACTCCACCACACTCCACCACGCCACTACTCCACCACTCCACCACACTCCACTCCACCACTCCACTACTCCACCACTCCACCACTCCACCACCACTCCACCACACTCCACTCCAGCACTCCTCCACTCCACCACTCCACTCCCTACCCACCACACTCCACTTCACCACTCCACCACACTCCACTACTCCACCACTCCACCACTCCACTACTCCACCACCTCCACTCCACTACCTCCACTCCACTACTCCACCACTCCACCACCCACTACTCCACCACACTTCACCACTCCACCACCTCCACTCCTCCACCTCCCCACCACTCCATCCACTCCACTACTCCACCACTCCATCCACTCCACTACTCCACCACCACTCCCTCCACCTCTCCACCACTCCATCCACTCCACTACTCCACCACACTCCACTCCATTACAGTAGAGTATATAACAGTAGAGTATATAACAGTAGAGTATATAACAGTAGAGCATATAACGTAGTAGAGTATATAACAGTAGAGTATATAACAGTAGAGTATATAACAGTAATATAAGAGTATATAACAGCAGAGTATATAACAGTAGAGTATATAACAGTAGAGTATATACCAGTAGAGTATATAACAGTAAATATAAGAGTATATACCAGTAGAGTATATAACAGTAGGGTATATAACAGTAGAGTATATAACAGTAGAGTATATACCAGTAATATATGAGCATATAACAGTAGAGCATATAACAGTAGAGCATATAACAGTAGAGTATATAACAGTAGAGTATATACCAGTAGAGTATATAACAGTAGGGTATATAACAGTAGAGCATATAGCAGTAATATAAGAGTATATAACAGTAGAGTATATAACAGTAGAGCATATAACAGTAGAGTATATAACAGTAGAGTATATACCAGTAGAGTATATAACAGTAGAGTATATAACAGTAGGGTATATAACAGCAGAGTATATAACAGTAGAGTATATACCAGTAATATATGAGTATATAACAGTAGAGTATATACCAGTAGAGTATATAACAGTAGAGTATATACCAGTAATATATGAGTATATAGCAGTAGGTATATACCAGTAATATATGAGTATATAACAGTAGTGTATATAACAGTAGAGTATATAACAGTAATATAGAGTATATAACAGTAGAGTATATAACAGCAGAGTATATAACAGTAGAGTATATAACAGTAGAGTATATGACCAGTAGAGTATATAACAGTAATATAAGAGTATATACCAGTAGAGTATATAACAGTAGGGTATATAACAGTAGAGTATATAACAGTAGAGTATATACCAGTAATATATGAGAATATAACAGTAGAGCATATAACAGTAGAGCATATAACAGTAGAGTATATACCAGTAGGGTTTATAACAGTAGAGCATATAGCAGTAATATAAGAGTATATAACAGTAGAGTATATAACAGTAGAGCATATAACAGTAGAGTATATAACAGTAGAGTATATACCAGTAGAGTATATAACAGTAGAGTATATACCAGTAGGGTATATAATAGTAGAGTATATACCAGTAGAGTATAAACCAGTAGAGTATATAACAGTAGTGTATATAACAGTAGAGTATATAACAGTAGAGTATATAACAGTAATATAAGAGTATATAACAGTAGAGTATATACCAGTAGTGTATATAACAGTAGAGTATATAACAGTAGAGTATATAACAGTAGAGTATATAACAGTAGAGTATAAAACAGTAGAGTATATAACAGTAGTGTATATAACAGTAGAGTATATAACAGTAATATAAGAGTATATACCAGTAGAGTATATAACAGTAGAGTATATAACAGTAGAGTATATATAACAGTAGAGTATATAACAGTAGAGTATATAACAGTAGAGTATATACCAGTAGAGTATATACCAGTAGAGTATATAACAGTAGAGTATATAACAGTAGAGTATATAACAGTAGAGTATATAACAGTAGAGTATATAACAGTAGAGTATATAACAGTAGAGTATATAACAGTAGAGTATATAACAGTAGAGTATATACCAGTAGAGTATATACCAGTAGAGCATATAACAGTAGTGTATATAACAGTAGAGTATATAACAGTAGAGTATATAACAGTAGAGTATATAACAGTAGAGTATAACAGTAGAGCATATAACAGTAGTGTATATAACAGTAGTGTATATAACAGTAGAGCATATAACAGTAGAGTATATAACAGTAGAGTATATAACAGTAGAGTATATAACAGTAGAGTATATACCAGTAGAGTATATAACAGTAGAGTATATAACAGTAGAGTATATAACAGTAGTGTATATAACAGTAATATAAGAGTATATAACAGTAGAGTATATACCAGTAGTGTATATAACAGTAGAGTATATAACAGTAGAGTATATAACAGTAGAGTATATAACAGAAGAGTATATAACAGTAGAGTATATACCAGTAGAGTATATAACAGTAGAGTATATAACAGTAGAGTATATAACAGTAGAGTATATAACAGTAGAGTATATAACAGTAGAGTATATAACAGTAGAGTATATAACAGTAGAGTATATACCAGTAGAGTATATAACAGTAGAGTATATAACAGTATAGTATATAACAGTAGAGCATATAACAGTAGAGTATATAACAGTAGAGTATATACCAGTAGAGTATATAACAGTAGAGTATATACCAGTAGAGTATATAACAGTAGAGCATATAACAGTAGAGTATGAACTTCTTTGAGGAAAAGATTATGATTATTAGAAAGCAAATTACGGACTCCTCTTTAAACCTGCGTATTCCTCCAAACCTCAGTTGTCCTGAGTCTGCACAACTCTGCCAGGACCTAGGATCAAGAGAGACGCTCAAGTGTTTTAGTACTATATCTCTTGACACAATGATGAAAATAATCATGGCCTCTAAACCTTCAAGCTGTATACTGGACCCTATCCCAACTAAACTACTGAAAGAGCTGCTTCCTGTGCTTGGCCCTCCTATGTTGAACATAATAAACGGCTCTCTATCCACTGGATGTGTACCAAACTCACTAAAAGTGGCAGTAATAAAGCCTCTCTTGAAAAAGCCAAACCTTGACCCAGAAAATATAAAAACTATCGGCCTATATCGAATCTTCCATTCCTCTCAAAGATTTTAGAGAAGGCTGTTGCGCAGCAACTAACTGCCTTCCTGAAGACAAACAATGTATACGAAATGCTTCAGTCTGGTTTTAGACCCCATCATAGCACTGAGACGGCACTTGTGAAGGTGGTAAATGACATTTTAATGGCATCGGACCGAGGCTCTGCATCTGTCCTCGTGCTCCTAGACCTTAGTGCTGCTTTTGATACCATCGATCACCACATTCTTTGGAGAGATTGGAAACCTAAATTGGTCTACACGGACATGTTCTGGCCTGGTTTAGGTCTTATCTGTCGGAAAGATATCAGTTTGTCTCTGTGAATGGTTTGTCCTCTGACAAATCAACTGTACATTTCGGTGTTCCTCAAGGTTCTGTTTTAGGACCACTATTGTTTTCACTATATATTTTACCTCTGGGGATGTTATTCGAAAACATAATGTAAACTTTCACTGCTATGCGGATGACACACAGCTGTACATTTCAATGAAACATGGTGAAGCCTCAAAATTGCCCTCGCTAGAAGCATGTGTTTCAGACATAAGGAAGTGGATGGCTGCAAACTTTCTACTATTAAACTCGGACAAAATAGAGATGCTTGTTCTAGGTCCCAAGAAACAAAAGAGATCTTTCTGTTGAATCTGACAATTAATCTTAATGGCTGTACAGTCGCCTCAAATAAAACTGTGAAGGACCTCGGCGTTACTCTGACCCCGATCTCTCTTTTGAAGAACATATCAAGACCATTTCGAGGACAGCTTTTTCCATCTACGTAACATTGCAAAAATCAGAAACTTTCTGTCCAAAAATGATGCAGAAAAATTAATCCATGCTTTTGTCACTTCTAGGTTAGACTACTGCAATGCTCTATTTTCCGGCTACCCGGATAAAGCACTAAATAAACTTCAGTTAGTGCTAAATACGGCTGCTAGAATCCTGACTAGAACCAAAAAATTTGATCATATTACTCCAGTGCTAGCCTCTACACTGGCTTCCTGTCAAAGCAAGGGCTGATTTCAAGGTTTTACTGCTAACCTACAAAGCATTACATGAGCTTGCTCCTACCTACCTTCTGATTTGGTCCTGCCGTACATACCTACACGTACGCTACGGTCACAAGACGCAGGCCTCCTAATTGTCCCTAGAATTTAAGCAAACAGCTGGAGGCAGGGCTTTCTCCTATAGAGCTCCATTTTTATGGAACGGTCTGCTCACCCATGTCAGAGACGCAAACCTGGTCTCAACCTTTAAGTCTTTACTGAAGACTCATCTCTTCAGTGGGTCATATGATTGAGTGTAGTATGGCCCAGGAGTGGGAAGGTGAACGGAAAGGCTCTGGAGCAACGAACCGCCTTGCTGTCTCTGCCTGGCCGGTTCCCCTCTTTCCACTGGGATTCTCTGCTCTAACCCTGTTACGGGGCTGAGTCACTGGCTTGCTGGGGCTCTCTCAGGCCGTCCCCCTGGGGGTGCGCCACCTGGGTGGGGTTGGGATTCACTGCTGTGGTCGGCCTGCTGCTGCCCCCCTGGGTTGTACCGTGGCGGAGATCTTTGTGGGCTATACTGGCCTTGTCTCAGGATGGTAAGTTGGTGGTTGAAGATATCCCTCTAGTGGTGTGGGGATGCTTTGGCAAAGTGGGTGGGTTATATCCTTCCTGTTTGGCCCTGTCCGGGGGGTGTCCCCGGATGGGGCCACAGTGTCTCCTGACCCCTCCTGTCTCAGCCTCCAGTATTTATGCTGCAGTAGTTTATGTGTCGGGGGCTAGGGGTCAGTTTGTTATATCTGAGTACTTCTCCTGTCCTATTCGGTGTCCTGTGTGAATCTATGTGCGTTCTCTAATCTCTCTCCTTCTCTCTTTCTTTCTCTCTCTCGGGAGGACCTGAGCCCTAGGACCATGTCCCAGGACTACCTGACATGAGGACTCCTTGCTGTCCCCAGTCCACCTGGCCATGTCCTGCTCCAGTTTCAACTGACCTGAGCCCTAGACCGTGCCCCAGGACTACCTGGACATGAAGGCTCCTTGCTGTCCCTAGTCCACCTGACTGTGCTGCTGCTCCAGTTTCAACTGTTCTGCCTTATTATTCGACCATGCTGGTCATTTATGAACATTTGAACATCTTGGTCATGTTCTGTTATAATCTCTGCCCGGCACAGCCAGAAGAGGGACTGTCACCCCACATAGCCCTGTTCCTCTCTAGGTTTCTTCCTAGGTTTTGGCCTTTCTAGGGAGTTTTTCCTAGCCACTGTGCTTTACACCTGCATTGTTTGCTGTTTGGGGTTTTAGGCTGGGTTTCTGTACAGCACTTTGAGATATCAGCTGATGTACGAAGGGCTATATAAATAAATTTGATTTGATTTGAATCGGATTTGATTTGAGTATATAACAGTAGAGTATATAACAGTAGAGTATATAACAGTAGAGTATATACCAGTAGAGTATATAACAGTAGAGTATATAACAGTAGATGTATATAACAGTAGAGTATATAACAGTAGAGTATATAACAGTAGAGTATATAACAGTAGAGTATATAACAGTAGAGTATATACCAGTAGAGTATATACCAGTAGAGTATATAACAGTAGGTATATAACAGTAGAGTATATAACAGTAGAGTATATAACAGTAGAGCATATACCAGTAGAGTATATAACAGTAGAGTATATACCAGTAGAGTATATAACAGTAGAGTATATAACAGTAGAGTATATAACAGTAGAGTATATACCAGTAGAGTATATAACAGTAGAGTATATAACAGTAGTATAGTATATAACAGTAGTGTATATAACAGTAGAGTATATAACAGTAGTGTATATAACAGTAATATAAGAGTATATACCAGTAGTGTATATAACAGTAGGGTATATAACAGTAGAGTATATAACAGTAGTGTATATAACAGTTGGGTGTATACCAGTAGAGTAGTATAACAGTAGAGTATATAACAGTAGTGTATATAACAGTAGAGTATATAACAGTAGAGCATATAACAGTAGAGTATATAACAGTAGAGTATATAACAGTAGAGTATATAACAGTAGAGTATATACCAGTAGAGTATATAACAGCAGAGTATA
>NW_026281197.1:0-4019 GCF_023373465.1 Oncorhynchus keta
CTCCACTACTCCACTACTCCACCACCACTCCAACACCACTCCACTCCACTACTCCACTACTCCACCACTCCACTACTCCACCACTCCACTACTCCACTACTCCACCACTCCACTACTCCACCACTCCACTACTCCACTCCACCACCACTCCAACACCACTCCAGCACTCCTCCACTCCACTACTCCACCACTCCACTACTCCACTACTCCACCACTCCACTACTCCACCACCCCACTCCACTACTCCACCACTCCACTACTCCACCACTCCACCACTCCACCACTCCACCACTCCACTACTCCACCACTCCACCACTCCACCACTCCACTACTCCACCACTCCACTCCACTCCACCACTCCACCACACTCCACTCCATCCACTCCACCACTCCACCACTCCACTACTCCACTACTCCACCACTCCACAACTCCACTACTCCACCACTCCACAACTCCACTACTCCACCACTACACTACTCCACCACACTCCACCACTCTCCACCACTACTCCACCACCCACTATTCCAATGCCCACCACCCACTACTCCACCACCACACTCACTACTCCACCACTCCACCACCCACCACCCACCACCCACCACCCACCACCCACTACCCACCACCCACCACTCCACCACCCACTACTCCACCACCTCACCCACCCACCACCCACCACACTCCACCCACCCACCCACCACCTACCACTCCACTACTCCACTACCTACCACTCCACAACCCAATTACCCACCACTCCACAACTCCACTACCCACCACTACACACCACACCACCACCACTACCCACCACACCCACCACCTCCACCACACCCACTCCACCACGCCACTACTCCACCACTCCACCACACTCCACTCCACTACTCCTCCACTCCACCACTCCACCACTCCACCACCACTCCACCACACTCCACTCCAGCACTCCTCCATGCCACTACTCCACCACACTCCACTTCACCACTCCACCACACTCCACTACTCCACCACTCCACAACTCCACTACTCCACCACACTCCACTCCACTACTCCACCAGTCCACCACACTCCACTCCACTACTCCACCACTCCACTCCACTCCACCTCTCCACCTCTCCACCACTCCATCCACTCCACTACTCCACTCCACTCCCCCACCTCTCCACCACTCCATCCACTCCACTACTCCACCACACTCCACTCCATTACAGTAGAGTATATAACAGTAGAGTATATAACAGTAGAGTATATAACAGTAGACCATACAACAGTAATATATGATTATATAACAGTAGAGCATATAACAGTAGAGTATATAACAGTAATATATGAGTATATAACAGTAGAGTATATAACAGTAGAGTATATAACAGTAGAGTATAACTGTAATATAATAGTATATAACAGTAGAGTATATAACAGTAGAGTATATAACAGTAATATACGATTATATAACAGTAGAGCATATAACAGTAGAGTATATAACAGTAATATAAGAGTATATAACAGTAATATATGAGTATATAACAGTAGAGTACATAACAGTAGTGTATATAACAGTAATATATGAGTATATAACAGTATAGTAAATAACAGTAGAGTATAACTGTAATATAATAGTATATAACAGTAGTGTATATAAGAGTAGAGTATATACCAGTAGAGTATATAACAGTAATATACGATTATATAACAGTAGAGCATATAACAGTAGAGTATATAACAGTAGAGTATAACTGTAATATAATAGTATATAACAGTAGAGTACATAACAGTAGTGTATATAACAGTAATATATGAGTATATAACAGTAGTGTATATAACAGTAATATATGAGTATATAACAGTAGAGTATATAACAGTAGGGTATATAACAGTAATATAACAGTATATAACAGTAGTGTACAGTAATATATGAGTATATAACAGTATAGTATATAACAGTAGAGTATATAACAGTAATATATGAGTATATAACAGTAGGGTATATAACAGTAACATAAGAGTATATAACAGTATAGTATATAACAGTAATATAAGAGTATATAACAGTAGAGTATATAACAGTAATATAAGAGTATATAACAGTAGAGTATATACGAGTAGAGTATATAACAGTAGAGTATATAACAGTAATATAAAAGTATATAACAGTAGAGTATATAACAGTAGAGTATATAACAGTAGAGTATATAACAGTAGAGTATATAACAGTAGAGCATATAACAGTAGAGTATATACTAGTTGATTATTTAACAGTAATATAAGAGTATATAACAGTAGAGTATATAACAGTAGAGCATATAACAGTAGAGTATATAACAGTAGAGTATATACCAGTAGTGTATATAACAGTAGAGTATATAACAGTAGAGCATATAACAGTAGAGTATATACCATTAGAGCATATAACAGTAGAGTATATAACAGTAGAGTATATAACAGTAGAGTATATACCAGTAGTGTATATAACAGTAGAGCATATAACAGTAGAGTATATAACAGTAGAGTATATAACAGTAGAGTATATACCAGTAGTGTATATAACAGTAGAGTATATAACAGTAATATAAGAATATATAACAGTAGTGTATATAAGAGTAGAGTATATACCAGTAGAGTATATAACAGTAATATAAGAGTATATAACAGTAGAGTATATACCAGTAGAGTATATAACAGTAGAGTATATAACAGTAATATAAAAGTATATAACAGTAGAGTATATAACAGTAGAGTATATAACAGTAGAGCATATAACAGTAGAGTATATACTAGTTGATTATTTAACAGTAATATAAGAGTATATAACAGTAGAGTATATAACAGTAGAGCATATAACAGTAGAGTATATAACAGTAGAGTATATAACAGTAGAGTATATACCAGTAGTGTATATAACAGTAGAGTATATAACAGTAGAGTATATAACAGTAGAGCATATAACAGTAGAGTATATAACAGTAGAGTATATAACAGTAGAGTATATAACAGTAATATATGATTATATAACAGTAGAGCATATAACAGTAGAGTATATAACAGTAGAGTATATAACAGTAGAGTATATAACAGTAGAGTATATACCAGTTGAGAATGTAACAGTAATATAAGAATATATAACAGTAGAGTATATAACAGTAGAGTATATAACAGTAGAGTATATAACAGTAGAGTATATACCAGTAGAGTATATAACAGTAATATATGATTATATAACAGTAGAGCATATAACAGTAGAGTATATAACAGTAGAGTATATAACAGTAGTGTATATAACAGTAGAGTATATAACAGTAGTGTATATACCAGTAGAGTATATAACAGTAATATATGATTATATAACAGTAGAGCATATAACAGTAGAGCATATAACAGTAGAGCATATAACAGTAGAGCATATAACAGTAGAGTATATAACAATAGAGTATATACCAGTAGAGCATATAACAGTAGAGCATATAACAGTAGAGCATATAACAGTAGAGCATATAACAGTAGAGTATATAACAGTAGAGTATATACCAGTAGTGTATATAACAGTAGAGTATATACCAGTTGAGAATGTAACAGTAATATAAGAATATATAACAGTAGTGTATATAAGAGTAGAGTATATACCAGTAGAGTATATAACAGTAATATATGATTATATAACAGTAGAGCATATAACAGTAGAGTATATAACAGTAATATAAGAGTATATAACAGTAATATATGAGTATATAACAGTAGAGTACATAACAGTAGTGTATATAACAGTAATATATGAGTATATAACAGTATAGTAAATAACAGTAGAGTATAACTCTAATATAATAGTATATAACAGTAGAGTACATAACAGTAGTGTATATAACAGTAATATATGAGTATATAACAGTAGTGTATATAAAAGTAATATATGAGTATATAACAGTAGAGTATATAACAGTAGAGTATATAATATATGCCATTTAGCAGACGCTTTTATCCAAAGCGACTTACAGTCATGTGTGCATAAATTCTACGTATGGGTGGTCCCGGAATC
>NW_026281198.1:0-923 GCF_023373465.1 Oncorhynchus keta
GCAGATGGTACACTGGGTTTAATTAAAAACCACTATCTCAATTAGAACATGTACATTCTTTTGGGAAATCAGAGATCAGTAAATCATAGGAGGAACTATAGAGGTGTGGTTTGCATGTTTCTGGACAAACTGCTTTTATGGTGACGACATAGCAGAGGTGGCCAACAACTCTCACATTATTGAGCTGCCGGCTTGACACACACGCACACACATGCATTCGCACACACATGCACACACACACACACACACACACACACACACACACACACACACACACACACACACACACACACACACACACACACACACACACACACACACACACACACACACACACACACACACACACAGTTTTGGAAAAGCCCTATCTCTGCCTTATTAATAATCTTGTGGTATCTACCTGTAGAGTCATTGTTAGGTATGGCAGCAGCAAGAGAAACAAACTAATACATTTGTCACATACTCATTTGTGTTTGTGCTTTAAGTTTGCTACCAACATGTCAAATGTTTCTGGGATGATTTTGTTAAAATTACAAAACAAATATACCTATTTTATTTTATTTGACATGATATCCAATATCGTTGACTAAGGAGATGCAGTACTACATATTTTCTACATTGTGCCATGTGTCAAACAGGGGATTCCAGTTCAACTAATATTAACAAAAGTGTTGGTAGAACATGAAATCGTTAATCTGACATAAATTCATATCATACTACATTTGAGTAACATTGACAGATTTTTCACCTAGTCGGGGATTTAATCCAGTGACCTTTTAGCTACTGGCCCAACATTTAACTGCTAGGCTACATGTCACCCTCATATCACAACACCTTAAATATCCATACTTTTATATGTCATAACATCTCATTCCTTTGCTGCATGTTTCCACCATTTTGTCTTGTTGTCAGATGAAAATAGA
>NW_026281199.1:0-3970 GCF_023373465.1 Oncorhynchus keta
AATAATAACGTAATTGGAACCAGGGGCCTGTTGCACAAAAGTAGAATTAAGACATCCGGGATAAATGACTAAGCTGAGCTCAATGAAGCCAAAACATGTGCGTCCAGGCTTAATTGGTTGCACAAAGACCAAGCCAGGATGAGCAGACACGGATTCATTAAGCCAGGTGAAACCAATCCTGGATAGGTGCGCGCTCACGGCTCACTCAAATAGACCCCGCCACAGATCACAGATTAACTGATTTACCATGGCAACTAGAGCCGCGTACTTTTCCCCGTCGGAAGCACAAATCCTCATGGAGGCATACGAGGAGGTAAAAGATATAATTAAGAAGAAAGGCAACACCGCCACAGTGATAAAGCAAAGAGAAAAAGCGTGGCAAAGTATTGCAGACCGCCTGAATGCGTAAGTAGTGCACAATTACACACTCACCGCTCCGCTGAAACATCACAATTACAATTCAAATATTTAATTCACATCTCCAAAAACGCAGTTGTACTGTAATTATGAAACGGTTAAATTTTTAATTGAAATGCACTGCAGATATGAGTGAAATTGTGTAAAGTAAGTCCATCACACTGTATAAAGCTATGATAAATTATTATTAAAGCCTTACATTATTATTTAACGTTACTACGCTCAGTACGGTTTAATCTTAGCCGTTGTACTCTGCTTCTTATGTTGTCCACCGTTTTTTGTGTTTCTCCTGCTTTCATTAATGTAAAGCTGCTTTGACAGAATGAAACAATTGTGAAAAGTGCTATATAAATAAAATTTAATTGAATAAATAGATGAGCTATAATAATAATCACTTTAATTTATATAGCGCCTTTCAAAGGACCCAAGGTCGGTTGCTCACTGCACTGCAAAAATGTCTTTCTTACTTAGTATTTTTGTCTTGTTTTCAGTAAAAAAAAATATCTAAAAACATCTTGAATATTTTCTTGAGCAAAATTACCTAGGAAAATAAGCAAAAAAATCTGCCAGTGATGTGCATTGATTGGTGTAATATTCCTCATCTTATGATTTCAGATGGTCTGCAATGCTGACTGTGTGATCAGCAATGTTGTGTAAATGGCCTGGCTCAGTCCATGACTCAGAATCTTTCGGGCCTCTGAAATCTATCACAAGGTAAGCCACACAACCCTATTATAACCATCATGGCTGTGTCAAGAATATGTGTTTATGAGGTAGTAATGATGAGATTTTTGTGTTGGCCGGTGAATTCTCTGGTGTGTTGCTGGGAGACAGAGGTATGGCTGCCAGCCTTTTCTCTGACACCTTTCACAGACCCCCAGGAAGCACAGGCCTACAACCATGCCCATGCCAGGACCAGAGACCCGAGTTGAAATGACCTTTGGCCTCCTGAAGGCAACGCTTTCACTGCCTTCGCAAATTAAGGGTCAGCCCTGTTAGGGCATGTGATATTACTGTGGCTTGTGCTGTCCTCCACAATGTGGCCTGCCTGAGGGAAGGAGAGGGCCCCCAGAGTGCCACCAGCCATGGACTGGGACAATCCGGCAATCTTCCCTGATGACGACAGTGGTCGGCTGCTGAGGGACCAATATGTGTTGAATTATTTTAGTTAGTATGTGTGCTTTCAATTTTGGTTAAATATGTCCTGCGGTGGCAGAGGAATTTGGGTTTTTTGGGTTCGTTTTTTACGAATTTGGCCTCTTATGATGTTTGTGCGGTATACTGTGTGTAATACAAGGCTGCAGGGAGGCTACTGCATCCATTCATTTGTCTGTTCAGTTGATGTGTATGGATTTGTCCTGCATTTATTTTAGTGTGCAGACATGCAGGGTGTGTTATATACAGACCTTTGAATGTGTATGTATCATTTTGTATAATATGCTTGGATTCTGTGCTTTCCATCTTGTAGAGTCACTGTGACTTCAGTTTCGAAAGGAGCTGATGGTTTACCTGCTTTGTTTTGTCCTTATTCAATAAAGGAACATAATGTTACACATTGTGTTTTTATATTCATATGGAATGTGTATTTGTTTATATGACAGAGTACTAGGGCCACACTGAAGAAAAAGGATAAAGTCATAAATTTATGAGGCTGGTTCTTTCTGCAGAAAAGCTACATTGTTTTTACAGTTTTGATACTTATGACAATGTGATACTTAATATTCTGGCACATCAGCATGTCTTTGTTTATGAAACCATACTGAAGTACAATTTCACGAAATGCCCCGCATCTGTCATTTTAACAACTGTCCTCCTTTAAAACAACTGGTTACAATATTATGACTTGTCTTTTTTTTCCCTCTGTGGCCCTAATATTCTATCATTTTATATATAGTCTATGGGAAACTGTAAATTATCTAATGATAGCAACATCTAAAAATCATTTTTTATCCAAAATCATTGAAATTAATGATCACAAACGTTTAAATAATGACAGTGGGTCTAGTTATATGTGATAACAATGTATAGTGAGCAGTGAAATAACTATTGGTTTCCATTTGTGGTGACTGCTGACTGACATTAGGGATGAGATTAAATAGATCCTGGAATTTAGCCTGGTCTGGAGCAGGCTAGCTCCACAGAATAAATCTCCATGGTAATTTATGCCATAACATATCCTCCTGCCCCCTATCCATCTTTAGTGCAACCGGATCAATTGAGCCAGGATCACCAAGATATCTGGCTTAATCCCTTATCTAGTTTTGTGCAGCAGGCCCCAGGTGTGTACAATCAAGACATAACAGATAGAAAAAGAAAGCTAGAAAGCCGGTGACGACGACCGCCGAACGCAGCCCGAACAAAGAGAGCGCAACTTCAGCGGAAGTCGTGACTTAATTAAATAATTAAATAAAACCAATGTAATATATAACAATATAAATATATGATTAAATTGTCCATCAGCAGTTGAAACAATAACAAAGTGATTTCCCCTGTTTTGGTAAGAAGCTCAGGGCTGGAGAAATGTAACCTTTCTCAAATGCATAGACAGAGCTATGGATGCAAGGACTAACCATCCAGGATATAAAAATGATAGTTTTAACCATGTTTTGAAGCTATATAGTGTTTGTTTATATTTACTTTGTTTACAAACGTTGGAGTAAAACAGTTTATATTTATGGTTCTCATGGAGTGTGACAGATGAACTAAAAGCTCATGAGGCATTTATAAGTTATATTCTTCAAAAATCAATGTGTATATATCATTAATTTATCATTCAAAAAATGGACTGAACTTTAAACTTCTTAAATGTAACTACATCATGTAATCTAAAATGTAATCTACGTAATCCCGAAAGTATTAAATAATGATAATAATATTTATCATGAGAGGACCATAAACAATAACTAGTAATGCTGCATACTCCAAGAAAGGTTAAAAGGTGTTACATTTCCATGTATAGAATAATCAAATTATAAAACCACTATTTATAAGATTTCACCTTCCTTATCAATGTAAAATACATGTTTGTATGTTTAGTGTTAGAGATGTTAAATTGGTTTCAAGTCCAGGCTCTGGCTGGGCCACTCAAGGACATTCAGAGACTTGTCCTGAAGCCACTCCTGTGTTGTCTTGGCTGTGTGCTTAAGGTTGTTGTCCTGTTGGAAGGTGAACCTTCGCCCCAGTCTGTGGTCCTGAGCGCTCTGGAGCAGGTTTTCATCAAGGATCTCTCTGTACTTTGCTCCGTTCATCTTTCCCTCAATCCTGACTAGTCTCCCAGTCCCTGCCACTGAAAAACATCATTCAGGTCAAAGGGTTCAATCTCGGTTTCATCAGAAATCTTGTTTCTCATGGTCTGAGAGTCTTTAGGTGCCTTTTGGAAAACTCGAAGCAGGCTGTCATGTGCCTTTTACCGAGGAGTAAATCTGGCCAATCTACCATAAAGGCCACTCTACCACCTTATTGGTGGAGTGCTACAGAGATGGTTGTCCTTCTGGGAGATTCTCTCATCTCCACAGAGGAACTTTGGAGCTCCTTCAGAGTGACCATCGGGTTC
>NW_026281200.1:0-6924 GCF_023373465.1 Oncorhynchus keta
AATATGACTTGTGATGTTTCTTGTGTCCTTGAGTATTTAGAAATGTGCTAGTCTTATTTAAATAAATATTAGTATTGTAAATAATGTTGTTATATTATGATTACTTGTTCAAACTCACCTCTAATGTGATTGCTGAAACTGCTTATCTTTTGACGGCGTTTGATGTCAGCTTGCAGTGAAGATGACGCTACCAGCAGCTGGTTTTCCAGGTTTATTTTCATTTTGACATTATGGATTATTTTGTGTAGATCAGATACAAAAAAATCTAATTCAATTTCAATCCCACTTTGTAACAGAACAAAATGTGAAAAAGTCCAAGGGGTGTGAATATGATCGGCACTGTTTAATGCTTTGTGTCACATAAATGACTATGGTATGGGCATTGGGCCCCACATGAAACACTGTTAGAATATATGTACACTACCGTTAGAAAGTTTAGGGTCACTTAGAAATGTCTTTGTTTTCGATAGAAAAGCACATTCTTTGTCCATTTAAAATAACATCACATTGATCAGAAATACAGTGTAGACATTGTTAATGTTTTAAATGATTATTGTAGCTGGAAACGGCAGATTTCTTTAATGGAATATCTTCATAAGCATACAGAGGCCCATTATCAGCAACCATCACTCCTGTGTTCCAATGGCACGTTGTGTTAGCTAATCCAAGTTTATCATTTTGAAAGGCTAATTGATCATTAGAAAACTCTTTTGCAATTATGTTAGCACAGCTGAAAACTGTTGTTCTGATTTAAAGAAGCAATACAACTGGCTTTCTTTAGACTAGTTGAGCATCTGGAGCATCAGCATTTGTGGGTTTTGATTACAGGCTCAAAATGTCCAGAAAAAAATAATGTTGTTCTGAAACTCGACAGTTTATTCTTGTTGTGAGAAATGAAGGCAATTCAATGAGAGATATTGCCAAGAAACTGAAGATCTCGTACAACGCTGTGTACTACTCCCTTCACAGAACAGCGCAAACTGTCTCTAACCAGAATAGAAAGAGGAGTGGGAAGCCCCGGTGCATAACTGAGCAAGAGGACAAGTACATTTGAGTGTCTAGTTTGAGAAACGGATGCCTCACAAGTCCTCAACTGGCAGCTTCATTAAATAGTACCCGCAAAACACCAGTCTCAATGTCAACAGTGAAGAGGCGACTCCGGGAAGCTGGCCTTCTAGATAGAGTTCCTCTGTCCAGTGTCTGTGTTCTTTTGCCCAGTCTGAGATATGGCTTTTTCTTTGCAACTCTGCCTAGAAGGCCAGCATCCTTTCAACAACAGGGACATTTCTAAGTGACCCCAAACTTTTGAACAGTAGTGTGTATATACACTGCTCAAAAAATAAAGGGAACACTTAAACAACACAATGTAACTCCAAGTCAATCACACTTCTGTGAATCAAACTGTCCACTTAGAAAGCAACACTGATTGACAATATATTTCACATGCTGTTGTGCAAATGGAATAGACAACAGGTGGAAATTATAGGCAATTAGCAAGACACCTCCAATAAAGGAGTGGTTCTGCAGGTGGTGACCACAGACCACTTCCCAGTTCCTATGCTTCCTGGCTGATGTTTTGGTCACTTTTGAATTCTGGCGGGTGCTTTCACTCTTGTGGTAGCATGAGACGGAGTCTACAACTCACACAAGTGGCTCAGGTAGTGCAGCTCATCCAGGATGGAACATCAATGTGGTTTGCTGTGTCTGTCAGCGTAGTGTCCAGAGCATGGAGGCGCTACCAGGAGACAGGCCAGTACATCAGGAGACGTGGAGGAGGCCGTAGGAGGGCAACAACCCAGCAGCAGGACCGCTACCTCCGCCTTTGTGCAAGGAGGAGCAGGAGGAGCACTGCCAGAGCCCTGCAAAATGACCTCCAACAGGCCACAAATGTGCATGTGTCTGCTCAAATGGTCAGAAACCGACTCCATGAGGGTGGTATGAGGGCCCGACGTCCACAGGTGGGGGTTGTGCTTACAGCCCAACACCGTGCAGGGACGTTGGCATTTTCCAGAGAACACCAAGATTGGCAAATTCTCCACTGGCACCCTGTGCTCTTCACAGATGAAAGCAGGTTCACACTGAGCACATGTGACAGAGTCTGGAGACGCCTGCGTGGAGAACATTCTGCTGCCTGCAACATCCTCCAGCATGACCGGTTTGGCGGTGGGTCAGTCATGGTGTGGCGTGGCATTTCTTTGGGGGCCCGCACAGCCCTCCATGTGCTCGCCAGAGGTAGCCTGGCTGCCATTAGGTACCGAGATGAGATCCTCAGACCCCTTGTGAGACCATATGCTGGTGCAGTTGGCCATGGGTTCCTCCTAATGCAAGACAATGCTAGACCTCATGTGGCTGGAGTGTGTCAGCAGTTCCTGCAAGAGGAAGGCATTGATGCTATGGACTGGCCCGCCCATTCCCCAGACCTGAATCAATTGAGCACATCTGGGACATCATGTCTCGCTTCATCCACCAACGCCACGTTGCACCACAGACTCTCCAGGAGTTGGCGGATGCTTTAGTCCAGGTCTGGGAGGAGATCCCTCAGGAGACCATCCGCCACCTCATCAGGAGCATGCCCAGGCGTTGTAGGGAGGTCATACACACTACTGAGCCTCATTTTGACTTGTTTTAAGGACATTACATCAAAGTTGGATCAGCCTGTAGTGTGGTTTTCCACTTTAATTTTGAGTGTGACTCCAAATCCAGACCTCCATGGGTTGATAAATTTGATTTCCATTGATAATTTTTGTGTGAATTTGTTGTCAGCGCATTCAAGTATGTAAAGGAAAAAAGTATTTAATAAGAATATTTCATTCATTCAGATCTAGGATGTGTTATTTTAGTGTTCCCTTTATTTTTGAGCAGTATATATATATATATATATATATATATATATATATATATATATATTAAAACCAACACTCATAGACAGACAGTTAGATTGAATCTATGAGATGTTTTTGTGTGTATTGAAAATGTCTAGCTGATATAAACTAGAGTTGTGGACGGTGAGATCTCTGATGGTGAGAGTTCCTGTTTCTCTGTCCTGCTGCAGTCTGTCTCGGAATCTCCCTTTGAATTCTGTGATGATCTCACCTCTGATGAAATGATTCTCAACTATTGAGGTGTTTGGAATGACTGACGAGTTTTTATTTAGTTTAAGTTTTATAGAAACACTACTTTGATTGTATATTATTTAGTTTCAGTTTTAGTGTTGGGGACAGAAAGACGTGCATTTATGTGTTGTATAGTTTTTGGGGATGTCACTTCTTGCCTTTCTGAGGCGTAATGCATAAGTTGATGGGTCAGGTCATAGGTTAGGTTAAGTTTAAAGGTAGACTCAGGCAGATGAAGTACACGCACAAAGTAAACTGTAGTAGTGGGTCAATTTCCACAGCAGCCAGGGCACGGATTCCCAAAGGCATCTTAAGTTCTTTGTTCAAACCTTAAGTCGGAGCATCGTTAAATCTCCAAGCTGTTTCCCAAAACCATGTCTCCAACCCCCATATCACACACCCACAAACTGTAAATATATGTGTGTACATGTAGCCGGGAGCAGTTTTCACCTGTATGTATTTGTATGAAGTTCGTCAAAATATGATATTCTCATTCTAAAGGGAATAAGTTCCAAGATGCTGTGTCTCTATCCAAGGCTTTTATGCACCGTTGCCGCCATATTTGAGTTACCTTTCATTTATGACTATGGCGAAGACGGTATGTAGAAAGTTGAGCTCCCGCTCCTTTTTTGTGACATTACGTCACAATCCTCATTTACAAGTCTAACTGTATAAAGGGCCTTCTAAATGCATATGGATCGAACTGTGTGAAAATCAGACTCCAATATTTTTACATCTCAGTATATTAACGTATTTTGTACCATACTGCTGGCTACCTACTTGGCGCTAAACGTTCTGAATGTTTACTTTGATAGCTAGTGAGGCGTGAAATGACGAACGTTACCATGAGCAGTCAAAACAATGCGGTGACTATTACATTTTCATGTACAGAAGCTGGATGAATGTACATTTATAATAGATTCTAACTTGAACACCTACACCGTGGGCTTCATTGCCGGCTATGTTTTAGTGTATTTACTGTGTTGAAAAACTATTTTATCACGCTATCGCTGAACCAGTGGAGTACAGCTCATAATGAATGGAACGGAGTCAATGGAATGACATCGATCAAACACATGGAAACCATTCCACAAATTCCGCTCCAGCCATTACCACGACCCGTCTTCCCCAATTAAGGTGCCACCAACGACCTGAGCTCTGAATTTACCTGGTTGTACTCTTATTTTGAGCCTTTTGTCTCTTTACTGAACAAATTGAAAATGGTTCTGGTGATGTGTGTACTGGTGTGTATGTAAAACTATAAGATCACATTGTGTTATTATAGCCATTATTTGAACCCCCTTTCAGTTATGATTAGGGTGAAGACGGAGCTGGAGGAATGTCAATTCATAATAGTCTGATTCTAACGCACGCTACACTTTGTGCTTTTTTGCCAGACAATAAACGGGGGAACTCGCCAGAACCTGATGACCCTGTGTGTGCGTATCAGACCTGAAAAACAAAACACCAACTCCACACTGTTCAGTCTCTTGATTTACCAGCCAGGTTAGTTTGCAAAACTAATACAGATTTTGAACTTGGCTGTAGTTAAATGAGACTTGCTACAGGCTGTGCAAGATGGTAAGCCGAATAATAGCTTGCTTAACAAGACTGCTCTTTGCAATGAGATGCATTTGTGCGCTCCTCGTAGTGGTGCAGAAAGTCCAATAGAGTCTTGAGTCGAGACTCAGCATGTAAGATTCCAGATGCTGAAACACCCTGCCGAGGTTAGTATCAGAGGCATCTTCTTGGCTCACTACCTCACAGCATGACCTATCATTAAGTACGTAGGCATTGTTTGGCCATCTCATTTTGATGACCTGTTGGCGGGGAGAAGCTCTAAAGGTGCATTCTTGCAAATTTGCACAAGTCGCCTCCTCCCTGAACGGACCATCTTCCTTGTTGTCAAACTTGAAAGCTCTACAGTTGTCAAGGTAGCCGTGTTCTTCAGCATCAGCAGTGTGTTGCCAGGACAACAACCTCTATCTACCTCAACGTGACCAAGACAAAGGAAAGGGTCATGCACTACAGGATAATGAGGGCTGAGCACGTGCCCATTCTCATCGATGGGGCTGTAGTAGAGCAAGTTAAGAGGTTCAGCTTCCTTGGTGTCCACAACACCAAAAAAACTCATGGTCGATACACATCAAGACAGGAAAAGGGGCACAACAATACCTACAGTGCCTTGAAAACGTATTCACCCCCTTGGCATTTTTCCTATTTTGTTTTCTTACAACCTGGAATTAAATGGATATTTGGGGGTCTGTATCATTTGATTTACACAACATTCCTACTACTTTGAAGATGCTAAATATTTTTTTAAGAACGGAAAACTATTCACCCCCAGTCAATACTTTGTAGAGCCACCTTTTGCAGCAATTACAGCTGCAAGTCTCTTGGGTTATGTCTCTATAAGCTTGGCACATCTTGCCATTGGGATTTTTTCCCATTCTTCAAGGCAAAACCTCTCAAGCTCCTTCAAGTAGGATGGGTTCCGCTGGTTTTAAATTTAAAATGTAAATAGTTTCCCTTAAACCACTCGAATGTTGCTGTAGCAGTATGCTTTGGGTTATTGTCCATCTGGAATGTGAACCTCGGTCTCAGTCTCAAATCTCTGGAAGACTGAAACAGGTTTCCCTCAAGAATTTCCCTATATTTAGCACAATCCATTATTCCTTCAATTCTGACCAGTTTCCCAGTCCCTGCCGATGGAAAAACATCCCCACAGTATGATGCTGCCACCACCATGCTTCACTGTGGGGATGGTATTCTGGGGTGATGAGAGGTGTTGGGTTTGCGCCAGACATAGTGCTTTCCTTGATGGCCAAAAAGCTCAATTTTAGTCATCTGACCAGAGTACCTTCTTCCATATGTTTGGGGAGTCTCCCACACGCCTTTTGGCAAACACCAAACGTGTTTGCTTATTTTCTTCTTTAAGCAATGGCTTTTTCTGGCCACTCTTCGGTAAAGCCCAGCTCTGTGGAGTGTATGGCTTAAAGGAGTCCTATGGACAGATACTCCAATCTCCGCTTTGGAGCTTTGCAGCTTTGCAGCTCCTTCAGGGTTATCTTTGGTCTCTTTGTTGCCTCTCTGATTATTTCCCTCCTTGCCTGGTCCGTGAGTTCTGGTGGGCGGCTCTCTCTTGGCAGGTTTGGTATGGTGCCATATTCTTTCTATTTTTTTATAATGGATTTAATGGTGCTCTGTGGGATGTTCAAAGTTTATTTTTTTATTTTTATAACCCAACCCTGATCTGTACTTCTCCACAACTTTATCCCTGACCTGTTTGGAGAGCTCTTCATGGTGCCGCGTGCTTGCGGTGCCCCTTGCTTAGTGGTGTTACAGACTCTCGGGCCTTTCAGAACAGGTGTATATATACTGAGATCATGTGACAGATCATGCGAGACTAAGATTGCACACAGGTGGACTTTATTTTTAATGAATTATGTGATTTCTGAAGGTAATTGGTTGCACCAGATCTTATTTAGGGCTTCATTGCAACATGGGTGAATACATACATGTTTTTTATTGTTAAGAATTTGTTTTAACAAGTTTTGTTTTTTCATTTCATCTTCACCAATTTGGACTATTGTATGTATGTATGTCCATTATATGAAATCTAAATAAAAAAATCAAATTAAATTACAGGTTGTAATGCAACAAAATAGGAAAACGCCAAGGATGAATACTTTTAATTCACTGTATTCCCCTTGGGAGAATGAAAAGATTTTGGCATGGGTCCTAGATCCACAAAATGTATACAGCTGCACCATTGTTATTGTTATTTTGTTGCTCTTTTATTCATTATTTT
>NW_026281201.1:0-14915 GCF_023373465.1 Oncorhynchus keta
GGTCCCAGCGCGTACGACCACGTGGAGTTCAGGTCTCCGGTAGCCTCTGGAACTGCCAATCTGCGACCAACAAGGCAGAGTTCATCTCAGCCTATGCCTCCCTCCAGTCCCTTGACTTCTTGGCACTGACGGAAACATGGATCACCACAGATAACACTGCTACTCCTACTGCTCTCTCCTCGTCCGCCCACGTGTTCTCGCACACCCGAGAGCTTCTGGTCAGCGGGGTGGTGGCACCGGGATCCTCATCTCTCCCAAGTGGTCTTTCTCTCTTTCTCCCCTTACCCATCTGTCTATTGCCTCCTTTGAATTCCATGCTGTCACAGTTACCAGCCCTTTCAAGCTTAACATCCTTATCATTTATCGCCCTCCAGGTTCCCTTGGAGAGTTCATCAATGAGCTTGATGCCTTGATAAGCTCCTTTCCTGAGGACGGCTCACCTCTCACAGTTCTGGGCGACTTTAACCTCCCCACGTCTACCTTTGACTCATTCCTCTCTGCCTCCTTCTTTCCACTCCTCTCCTCTTTTGACCTCACCCTCTCACCTTCCCCCCTACTCACAAGGCAGGCAATACGCTTGACCTCATCTTTACTAGATGCTGTTCTTCCACTAACCTCATTGCAACTCCCCTCCAAGTCTCCGACCACTACCTTGTATCCTTTTCCCTCTCGCTCTCATCCAACACTTCCCACACTGCCCCTACTCGGATGGTATCGCGCCGTCCCAACCTTCGCTCTCTCTCCCCCGCTACTCTCTCCTCTTCCATCCTATCTTCTCTTCCCTCTGCTCAAACTTTCTCCAACCTATCTCCTGATTCTGCCTCCTCAACCCTCCTCTCCTCCCTTACTGCATCCTTTGACTCCCTATGTCCCCTATCCTCCAGGCCGGCTCGGTCCTCCCCTCCCGCTCCGTGGCTCGACGACTCATTGCGAGCTCACAGAACAGGGCTCCGGGCAGCCGGCGGAAATGGAGGAAAACTCGCCTCCCTGCGGACCTGGCATCCTTTCACTCCCTCCTCTCTACATTTTCCTCCTCTGTCTCTGCTGCTAAAGCCACTTTCTACCATTCTAAGTTCCAAGCATCTGCCTCTAACCCTAGGAAGCTCTTTGCCACCTTCTCCTCCCTCCTGAATCCTCCCCCCTCCCTCCTCCCTCTCTGCAGATGACTTCGTCAACCATTTTGAAAAGAAGGTCGATGACATCCGATCCTCGTTTGCTAAGTCAAACGACACCGCTGGTTCTGCTCACACTGCCCTACCCTATGCTCTGACCTCTTTCTCCCCTCTCTCTCCAGATGAAATCTCGCGTCTTGTGACGGCCGGCCGCCCAACAACCTGCCCGCTTGACCCTATCCCCTCCTCTCTTCTCCAGACCATTTCCGGAGACCTTCTCCCTTACCTCACCTCGCTCATCAACTCATCCCTGACCGCTGGCTACGTCCCTCCCGTCTTCAAGAGAGCGAGAGTTGCACCCCTTCTGAAAAAACCTACACTCGATCCCTCCGATGTCAACAACTACAGACCAGTATCCCTTCTCTCTTTTCTCTCCAAAACTCTTGAGCGTGCCGTCCTTGGCCAGCTCTACCGCTATCTCTCTCAGAATGACCTTCTTGATCCAAACCAGTCAGGTTTCAAGACTAGTCATTCAACTGAGACTGCTCTTCTCTGTATCACGGAGGCGCTCCGCACTGCTAAAGCTAACTCTCTCTCCTCTGCTCTCATCCTTCTAGACCTATCGGCTGCCTTCGATACTGTGAACCATCAGATCCTCCTCTCCACCCTCTCCGAGTTGGGCATCTCCGGCGCGGCCCACGCTTGGATTGCGTCCTACCTGACAGGTCGCTCCTACCAGGTGGCGTGGCGAGAATCTGTCTCCTCACCACGCGCTCTCACCACTGGTGTCCCCCAGGGCTCTGTTCTAGGCCCTCTCTTATTCTCGCTATACACCAAGTCACTTGGCTCTGTCATAACCTCACATGGTCTCTCCTATCATTGCTATGCAGACGACACACAATTAATCTTCTCCTTTCCCCCTTCTGATGACCAGGTGGCGAATCGCATCTCTGCATGTCTGGCAGACATATCAGTGTGGATGACGGATCACCACCTCAAGCTGAACCTCAGCAAGACGGAGCTCCTCTTCCTCCCGGGGAAGGACTGCCCGTTCCATGATCTCGCCATCACGGTTGACAACTCCATTGTGTCCTCCTCCCAGAGCGCTAAGAACCTTGGCGTGATCCTGGACAACACCCTGACGTTCTCAACTAACATCAAGGCGGTGTCCCGTTCCTGTAGGTTCATGCTCTACAACATCCGCAGAGTACGACCCTGCCTCACACAGGAAGCGGCGCAGGTCCTAATCCAGGCACTTGTCATCTCCCGTCTTGATTACTGCAACTCGCTGTTGGCTGGGCTCCCTGCCTGTGCCATTAAACCCCTACAACTCATCCAGAACGCCGCAGCCCGTCTGGTGTTCAACCTTCCCAAGTTCTCTCACGTCACCCCGCTCCTCCGCTCTCTCCACTGGCTTCCAGTTGAAGCTCGCATCCGCTACAAGACCATGGTGCTCGCCTACGGAGCTGTGAGGGGAACGGCACCTCAGTACCTCCAGGCTCTGATCAGGCCCTACACCCAAACAAGGGCACTGCGTTCATCCACCTCTGGCCTGCTCGCCTCCCTACCACTGAGGAAGTACAGTTCCCGCTCAGCCCAGTCAAAACTGTTCGCTGCTCTGGCCCCCCAATGGTGGAACAAACTCCCTCACGACGCCAGGACAGCGGAGTCAATCACCACCTTCCGGAGACACCTGAAACCCCACCTCTTCAAGGAATACCTAGGATAGGGTAAGTAAGGGTAGGTAATCCTTCTCCCCCCCAACAAGATTTAGATGCAATGTAAATGTAGAAGAGCTGCCTTGTTCATTCACCTCTCTATCCTCTGTCGCTCTAAGGACATGTCTAGAAGAGCTGCCTTGTGCATTCACCTCTCTATCCTCTGTCGCTCTAAGGACATGTCTAGAAGAGCTGCCTTGTTCATTCACCTCTCTATCCTCTGTCGCTCCTAAGGACATGTCTAGAAGAGCTGCCTTGTTCATTCACCTGTCTATCCTCTGTTGCTCTAAGGACATGTGTAGAAGAGCTTGCCTTGTTCATTCACCTCTCTATCCTCTCTGCTCTTCAAGGACATGTCTAGAAGAGCTGCCTTGTTCATTCACCTCTGTTGCTCTAAGGACATGTCTAGAAGAGCTGCCTTGTTCATTCACCTCTGTTGCTCTAAGGACATGTCTAGAAGAGCTGCCTTGTTATTCACTCTCTATCCTCTCTGTCGCTCTAAGGACATGTCTAGAAGAGCTGCCTTGTTCATTCACCTCTCTATCCTCTGTCGCTCTAAGGACATGTGTAGAAGAGCTGCCTTGTTCATTCACCTCTCTATCCTCTGTCGCTCTAAGGACATGTGTAGAAGAGCTGCCTTGTTCATTCACCTCTCTATTCTCTTCTCGCTCTAAGGACATGTCTAGAAAGAGCTGCCTTGTTCATTCACCTCTCTATCTCTCTGTCGCTTCTAAGGACATGTCTAGAAGAGCTGCCTTGTTCATTCACATCTCTATCCCTCTGTTGCTCTAAGGACATGTCTAGAAGAGCTGCCTTGTCCATTCACCTCTCTATCCCTCTGTCGCTCTAAGGACATGTCTAGAAGAGCTGCCTTGTTCATTCACCTCTATCCTCTGTCGCTCTAAGGACATGTCTAGAAGAGCTGCCTTGTTCATTCACCCTCTATCCTCTGTCGCTCTAAGGACATGTCTAGAAGAGCTGCCTTGTTCATTCACCCTCTATCCTCTGTCGCTCTAAGGACATGTCTAGAAGAGCTGCCTTGTTCATTCACCTCTCTATCCTCTGTCGCTCTAAGGACATGTGTAGAAGAGCTGCCTTGTTCATTCACCTGTCTATCCTCTGTCGCTCTAAGGACATGTCTAGAAGAGCTGCCTTGTTCATTCACCTCTCTATCCTCTGTCGCTCTAAGGACATGTCTAGAAGAGCTGCCTTGTTCATTCACCTCTCTATCCTCTGTCGCTCTAAGGACATGTCTAGAAGAGCTGCCTTGTTCATTCACCTCTCTATCCTCTGTCGCTCTAAGGACATGTCTAGAAGAGCTGCCTTGTTCATTCACCTCTGTTTGCTCTAAGGACATGTCTAGAAGAGCTGCCTTGTTCATTCACCTCTCTATCCTCTGTCGCTCTAAGGACATGTCTAGAAGAGCTGCCTTGTTCATTCAGCTGCCTTGTTCATTCACCTCTCTATCCTCTGTCGCTCTAAGGACATGTGTAGAAGAGCTGCCTTGTTCATTCACCTCTCTATCCTCTGTCGCTCTAAGGACATGTAGAAGAGCTGCCTTGTTCATTCATCTCTATCCTCTGTTGCTCTAAGGACATGTGTAGAAGAGCTGCCTTGTTCATTCACATCTCTATCCTCTGTCGCTCTAAGGACATGTGTAGAAGAGCTGCCTTGTTCATTCACCTCTATCCTCTGTCGCTCTAAGGACATGTCTAGAAGAGCTGCCTTGTTCATTCATTCCAAGGACATAGAAGAGCTGCCTTGTTCATTCACCTCTGTTGCTCTAAGGACATGTGTAGAAGAGCTGCCTTGTTCATTCACCTCTCTATCCCTCTGTCGCTCTAAGGACATGTCTAGAAGAGCTGCCTTGTTCATTCACCTCTATCCTCTGTCGCTCTAAGGACATGTCTAGAAGAGCTGCCTTGTTCATTCACCTGTCTATCCTCCTGCTCTGGGACATGTGTAGAAGAGCTGCCTTGTTCATTCACCTCTATCCTCTGTCGCTCTAAAGGACATGTCTAGAAGAGCTGCCTTGTTCATTCACCTCTGTTGCTCTAAGGACATGTCTAGAAGAGCTCCTTGTTCATTCACACTCTGTTGCTCTAAGGACATGTCTAGAAGAGCTGCTCTTGTTCATTCACCCTCTATCCTCTGTCGCTCTAAGGACATGTCTAGAAGAGCTGCCTTGTTCATTCACCTCTCTATCCTCTGTCGCTCTAAGGACATGTGTAGAAGAGCTGCTTGTTCATTCACCTCTCTATCCTCTGTCGCTCTAAGGACATGTGTAGAAGAGCTGCCTTGTTCATTCACCTCTCTATCCTCTGTCGCTCTAAGGACATGTCTAGAAGAGCTGCCTTGTTCATTCACCTCTATCCTCTGTCGCTCTAAGGACATGTCTAGAAAGAGCTGCCTTGTTCATTCACATCTCTATCCTCTGTTGCTCTAAGGACATGTCTAGAAGAGCTGCCTTGTCCATTCACTCTCTATCCTCTGTCGCTCTAAGGACATGTCTAGAAGAGCTGCCTTGTTCATTCACCTCTCTATCCTCTGTCGCTCTAAGGACATGTCTAGAAGAGCTGCCTTGTTCATTCACCTCTCTATCCTCTGTCGCTCTAAGGACATGTCTAGAAGAGCTGCCTTGTTCATTCACCTCTCTATCCTCTGTCGCTCTAAGGACATGTCTAGAAGAGCTGCCTTGTTCATTCACCTCTCTATCCTCTGTCGCTCTAAGGACATGTGTAGAAGAGCTGCCTTGTTCATTCACCTGTCTATCCTCTGTCGCTCTAAGGACATGTCTAGAAGAGCTGCCTTGTTCATTCACCTCTCTATCCTCTGTCGCTCTAAGGACATGTGTAGAAGAGCTGCCTTGTTCATTCACCTCTCTATCCTCTGTCGCTCTAAGGACATGTGTAGAAGAGCTGCCTTGTTCATTCACCTCTCTATCCTCTGTCGCTCTAAGGACATGTCTAGAAGAGCTGCCTTGTTCATTCACCTCTCTATCCTCTGTTGCTCTAAGGACATGTCTAGAAGAGCTGCCTTGTTCATTCACCTCTCTATCCTCTGTCGCTCTAAGGACATGTCTAGAAGAGCTGCCTTGTTCATTCACCTCTCTATCCTCTGTCGCTCTAAGGACATGTCTAGAAGAGCTGCCTTGTTCATTCACCTCTCTATCCTCTGTCGCTCTAAGGACATGTCTAGAAGAGCTGCCTTGTTCATTCACCTCTCTATCCTCTGTCGCTCTAAGGACATGTCTAGAAGAGCTGCCTTGTTCATTCACCTCTCTATCCTCTGTTGCTCTAAGGACATGTCTAGAAGAGCTGCCTTGTTCATTCACCTCTCTATCCTCTGTCGCTCTAAGGACATGTCTAGAAGAGCTGCCTTGTTCATTCACCTGTCTATCCTCTGTTGCTCTAAGGACATGTCTAGAAGAGCTGCCTTGTTCATTCACCTCTCTATCCTCTGTTGCTCTAAGGACATGTGTAGAAGAGCTGCCTTGTTCATTCACCTCTCTATCCTCTAGGATTTGGCGTCTATACCTTCTGCCCCCATAGTTCAGCCTGTTTCCATGCATTAATGTGAAATTACATCTTCCAGAGTAATTGCATACCACTACACCAGCTAAAATGTTGTAGCTCCATCCTTGTGAATACCAATTGTTATGTTATGTTGTGAATAACAATGTAGCTGATCTTTCCATTAAGGTGATAACAGAGAAAAGATCAGTCTAGGCCAGTCAGCATGGTAACTTTACACTGTGCTGAATATCACACAGACACCTCCTCAATTATATCACATCAATGAGTCTCTCTCCCGCTGCCCCTCTCTCTCCCTCTCCCCGTCTCTACGTCTCTCTCTATCTCTCTCTATCCCCCACCCTCTCTCTGTCGCTCTCTCCCTCTGTCTCTCTTTCTCTATGTCATCCCTCGACCTCTATCTCCCCTGTCTCCCTCTCTTTCTCTCTGAGCTCTCTCACTCAGAACCCTGCAAATGTTTAAATTACACGACCAAGTAAGCAAGATAAATTAATTTTATAATCAAAGAGGTGGATATGTTTCACTGCTCACCAAACTTTTTTGAATTCATTAAAGAAGATTTAAATGAAGGAACATTGACCTGTTCATCAGCTGTGATGACATAGACATTAACTTAATTAACCATTTATGTGCGTAGAAAATTTAACCTCCATGTTCCATACAGCCAGCAGTCTTCCTTACATGTTCCATTCAGCCAGCAGTCTTCCTTACATGTTCCATTCAGCCAGCAGTCTTCCTTACATGTTCCATCCAGCCAGCAGTCTTCCTTACATGTTCCATTCAGCCAGCAGTCTTCCTTACATGTTCCATACAGCCAGCAGTCTTCCTTACATGTTCCATTCAGCCAGCAGTCTTCCGTACATGTTCCATACAGCCGGCAGTCTTCCTTACATGTTCCATCCAGCCAGCAGTCTTCCTTACATGTTCCATACAGCCAGCAGTCTTCCTTACATGTTCCATTCAGCCAGCAGTCTTCCTTACATGTTCCATCCAGCCAGCAGTCTTCCTTACATGTTCCATTCAGCCAGCAGTCTTCCTTACATGTTCCATCCAGCCAGCAGTCTTCCTTACATGTTCCATTCAGCCAGCAGTCTTCCTTACATGTTCCATCCAGCCAGCAGTCTTCCTTACATGTTCCATTCAGCCAGCAGTCTTCCTTACATGTTCCATACAGCCAGCAGTCTTCCTTACATGTTCCATTCAGCCAGCAGTCTTCCTTACATGTTCCATACAGCCGGCAGTCTTCCTTACATGTTCCATCCAGCCAGCAGTCTTCCTTACATGTTCCATACAGCCAGCAGTCTTCCTTACATGTTCCATTCAGCCAGCAGTCTTCCTTACATGTTCCATCCAGCCAGCAGTCTTCCTTACATGTTCCATTCAGCCAGCAGTCTTCCTTACATGTTCCATCCAGCCAGCAGTCTTCCTTACATGTTCCATTCAGCCAGCAGTCTTCCTTACATGTTCCATACAGCCAGCAGTCTTCCTTACATGTTCCATTCAGCCAGCAGTCTTCCTTACATGTTCCATACAGCCAGCAGTCTTCCTTACATGTTCCATTCAGCCAGCAGTCTTCCTTACATGTTCCATACAGCCAGCAGTCTTCCTTACATGTTCCATACAGCCAGCAGTCTTCCTTACATGTTCCATACAGCCAGCAGTCTTCCTTACATGTTCCATACAGCCAGCAGTCTTCCTTACATGTTCCATACAGCCAGCAGTCTTCCTTACATGTTCCATCCAGCCAGCAGTCTTCCTTACATGTTCCATCCAGCCAGCAGTCTTCCTACATGTTCCATCCAGCCAGCAGTCTTCCTTACATGTTCCATCCAGCCAGCAGTCTTCCTTACATGTTCCATTCAGCCAGCAGTCTTCCTTACATGTTCCATCCAGCAAGCAGTCTTCTTACATGTTCCATCCAGCCAGCAGTCTTCGTACATGTTCCATTCAGCCAGCAGTCTTCCTTACATGTTCCATCCAGCCGGCAGTCTTCCTTACATGTTCCATTCAGCCAGCAGTCTTCCTTACATGTTCCATCCAGCCAGCAGTCTTCCTTACATGTTCCATCCAGCCAGCAGTCTTCCTTACATGTTCCATTCAGCCAGCAGTCTTCCTTACATGTTCCATACAGCCAGCAGCATGTTCCATTCAGCCAGCAGTCTTCCTTACATGTTCCATACAGCCAGCAGTCTTCCTTACATGTTCCATCCAGCCAGCAGTCTTCCTTACATGTTCCATTCAGCCAGCAGTACATGTTCCATTCAGCCAGCAGTCTTCCCTTACATGTTCCATACAGCCAGCAGTCTTCCTTACATGTTCCATCCAGCCAGCAGTCTTCCTTACATGTTCCATCCAGCCAGCAGTCTTCTTACATGTTCCATCCAGCCAGCAGTCTTCCTTACATGTTCCATTCAGCCAGCAGTCTTCCTTACATGTTCCATACAGCCAGCAGTCTTCCTTACATGTTCCATCCAGCCAGCAGTCTTCCTTACATGTTCCATCCAGCCAGCAGTCTTCCTTACATGTTCCATTCAGCCAGCAGTCTTCCTTACATGTTCCATCCAGCCAGCAGTCTTCCTTACATGTTCCATCCAGCCAGCAGTCTTCCTTACATGTTCCATTCAGCCAGCAGTCTTCCTTACATGTTCCATCCAGCCAGCAGTCTTCCTTACATGTTCCATCCAGCCAGCAGTCTTCCTTACATGTTCCATTCAGCCAGCAGTCTTCCTTACATGTTCCATCCAGCCAGCAGTCTTCCTTACATGTCCATTCAGCCAGCAGTCTCCCTTACATGTTCCATCCAGCCGGCAGTCTTCCTTACATGTTCCATACAGCCGGCAGTCTTCCTTACATGTTCCATCCAGCCGGCAGTCTTCCTTACATGTTCCATTCAGCCGGCAGTCTTCCTTACATGTTCCATCCAGCCAGCAGTCTTCCTTACATGTTCCATACAGCCGGCAGTCTTCCTTACATGTTCCATTCAGCCGGCAGTCTTCCTTACATGTTCCATTCAGCCGGCAGTCTTCCTTACATGTTCCATTCAGCCAGCAGTCTTCCTTACATGTTCCATTCAGCCAGCAGTCTTCCTTACATGTTCCATCCAGCCAGCAGTCTTCCTTACATGTTCCATCCAGCCAGCAGTCTTCCTTACATGTTCCATCCAGCCAGCAGTCTTCCTTACATGTTCCATCCAGCCAGCAGTCTTCCTTACATGTTCCATTCAGCCAGCAGTCTTCCTTACATGTTCCATCCAGGCAGCAGTCTTCCTTACATGTTCCATCCAGCCAGCAGTCTTCCTTACATGTTCCATTCAGCCAGCAGTCTTCCTTACATGTTCCATACAGCCAGCAGTCTTCCTTACATGTCCATTCAGCCAGCAGTCTCCCTTACATGTTCCATCCAGCCGGCAGTCTTCCTTACATGTTCCATACAGCCGGCAGTCTTCCTTACATGTTCCATCCAGCCGGCAGTCTTCCTTACATGTTCCATTCAGCCGGCAGTCTTCCTTACATGTTCCATTCAGCCGGCAGTCTTCCTTACATGTTCCATCCAGCCGGCAGTCTTCCTTACATGTTCCATACAGCCGGCAGTCTTCCTTACATGTTCCATTCAGCCGGCAGTCTTCCTTACATGTTCCATTCAGCCGGCAGTCTTCCTTACATGTTCCATTCAGCCGGCAGTCTTCCTTACATGTTCCATTCAGCCGGCAGTCTTCCTTACATGTTCCATCCAGCCAGCAGTCTTCCTTACATGTTCCATCCAGCCAGCAGTCTTCCTTACATGTTCCATTCAGCCAGCAGTCTTCCTTACATGTTCCATTCAGCCAGCAGTCTTCCTTACATGTTCCATTCAGCCAGCAGTCTTCTTTACATGTTCCATTCAGCCAGCAGTCTTCCTTACATGTTCCATTCAGCCAGCAGTCTTCCTTACATGTTCCATCCAGCCAGCAGTCTTCCTTACATGTTCCATACAGCCAGCAGTCTTCCTTACATGTTCCATCCAGCCAGCAGTCTTCCTTACATGTTCCATCCAGCCAGCAGTCTTCCTTACATGTTCCATCCAGCCAGCAGTCTTCCTTACATTTTCCATACAGCCAGCAGTCTTCCTTACATGTTCCATACAGCCAGCAGTCTTCCTTACATGTTCCATCCAGCCAGCAGTCTTCCTTACATGTTCCATCCAGCCAGCAGTCTTCCTTACATGTTCCATACAGCCAGCAGTCTTCCTTACATGTTCCATCCAGCCAGCAGTCTTCCCTTACATGTTCCATACAGCCAGCAGTCTTCCTTACATGTTCCATCCAGCCAGCAGTCTTCCTTACATGTTCCATCCAGCCAGCAGTCTTCCTTACATGTTCCATCCAGCCAGCAGTCTTCTCTTACATGTTCCATCCAGCCAGCAGTCTTCCTTACATGTTCCATCCAGCCAGCAGTCTTCCTTACATGTTCCAACAGCCAGCAGTCTTCCTTACATGGTCCATACAGCCAGCAGTCTTCCTTGCATGTTCCATCCAGCCAGCAGTCTTCCTTACATGTTCCATCCAGCCAGCAGTCTTCCTACATGTTCCATACAGCCAGCAGTCTTCCTTCATGTTCCATACAGCCAGCAGTCTTCCTTACATGTTCCATACAGCCAGCAGTCTTCCTTGCATGTTCCATACAGCCAGCAGTCTTCCTTACATGTTCCATCCAGCCAGCAGTCTTCCTTACATGTTCCATCCAGCCAGCAGTCTTCCTTACATGTTCCATTCAGCCAGCAGTCTTCCTTACATGTTCCATCCAGCCAGCAGTCTTCCTTACATGTTCCATACAGCCAGCAGTCTTCCTTACATGTTCCATCCAGCCAGCAGTCTTCCTTACATGTTCCATCCAGCCAGCAGTCTTCCTTACATGTTCCATCCAGCCAGCAGTCTTCCTTACATGTTCCATACAGCCAGCAGTCTTCCTTACATGTTCCATACAGCCAGCAGTCTTCCTTACATGTTCCATCCAGCCAGCAGTCTTCCTTACATGTTCCATTCAGCCAGCAGTCTTCCTTTTACTGTGAAATATGGACATGAGAACACTGATCATCAATGGGTGTGTCTAGCGAGACAACATACAAAGACTTACGTAGACTGTAATTAATATAATAATATAATATATGCCATTTAGCAGACGCTTTTATCCAAAGCGACTTAGTCATGTGTGCATACATTCTACGTATGCGTGTCCCGGGAATCGAACCCACTACCCTGGCGTTACAAGCGCCATGCTCTACCAACTGAGCTACAGAAGGACGTTAATTAAACGTTATGCAGTACAAGTGATGTTAATTGATGCATTTTATCGTCGCCACATTAGCATTATCTCAATATCAAAACAATTCTGAGTAACATGGTCAAAAAGAAGCAAAAATAGTAGAGATCAGTTTAATATTGAGGTAAGAGTGCTGTGTCCATCATTGTAATTGTCTGCATCATTTCCAATCCTCCATATCTTTCTTTGGTAAATATATATATCCATATACATAATATAATAATAATATTATTATATACATACACACATGCATACATTTTCACATATACATACCTATATAGATGTACATACACACATATATACATACACATACCCACATACATACACATATATACTTACACATACCTATATAGATATACACATATATACTTACACATACCTATATAGATATACATTAGAATATACCTTTATTATTCGCCCCAAACCCTACCACCCTTCCCCCAATTGGAGTAAACTAATAAACAATAACACTTAGGCTTCTATCTTCAGTTTATACATCTTATACACATTTTACAGACACAATCTATTTTACAATAGTTCTATTTCGTTTGTCTTTAGGCCTTCCTCTATTGCTGATGTCCATCCAGTCTGATTTCTATTTGTAACTGTGCTATTTCACAACATTTCTGAACCTGTATATTTTACAGACCCCGTATGTTGTACATTGGTTATCTTGTTATCATTCCCACCACCTTCACCCTGTTGTTATTAGTCCCACCCTTCAGCTCCATTCAACCCCCTCCCATCTATCTCTCAACACCATCCATGTTGGATTTCTATTTGCCATATATTTTTCAATTGTGCTGTGATGCTTTACAAAAGTACTGAACCTTTCTATTCTCATTTCTTCTACAGATTGTAAATTAAAAATATTTTTTTTTGCTAAAATAATGATTATATTATTGATTGACTGACTATGGCTTTTCAAATCACCCAGTATTGCTTTCTGCAGCGTTAGTTCTAGGCAATTGTTGGAATTCTTCAGCCAATCCTGGACCTGTGACCAAAAACGAGCTACATATGAACAATACCAAAATAAATGATCTAATCACTTTTGCGTATCAATTCATAAACCATGTGCCATGGAATGGGTACATCAAAAATCTCTTCACAACTATTTTGCAATTTATATGGCACAGCTGTCAGTTTTTTGGTCCTTAAATGAAATTGGCATATGTTTTTATTTATCACAATTTTCTTTAAACATTGAGGTTCTTTAATACAGGGCCGAGATACAAGTCCGTTACTTTTTTCCCCTTCCACTTGCCTCTTCCATTTTGTGGTAATGCTGCAATTAATTGTTTGTAATTGGTTGTAATTGGTTGTAATTGGTTGTAATTGGTTGTAATTGGTTGTAATTTTTTGTAATTTTTTGTATATTTGAGTTTAACCACAATAGTTGTAGTATTATTTGTTCTGCCTTTTAAGGTGGACTAAACTGAAATTGCAACCAACTTTCTAAGGCTTGTTTAAAAAAATAACGTTATTTTGGAGATGATTTCCTTTTCAAACATCCAAAAGTGAGCAGGTTGTAATCTGCATAAAGGGGAAAAGGCCATTCTTGAACATAGGACGAGACATTCCTACCAATTTACTAGAGAACCAGTTTGGATTTAAGTATAACTTTTGTATGACTGATGCCTTTAGTGAGAGTATTATGCTTTAATATTTAATCATTTCTGCCCTCCGAATTCAAATTCTTCATATAAATAGGCCCTTTCAATTTTGTCTGGTTTGCCATTCCAAATAAAATTGAATATTTAGTGTTCATATAATTTAAAAAGCAGGTCACTAGGTGTAGGCAAAACCATAAGCAAAAAGGTAAACTATGATATGACTAAAGAGTTAATCAGGGTAAACTAGGATATGACTAAAGAGTTAATCAGGGTAAACTAGGATATGACTAACGAGTTAATCAGGGTAAACTAGGATATGACTAAAGAGTTAATCAGGGTAAACTGTGATATGACTAAAGAGTCAATCAGGGTGATTTTTCCACAAATAGACAGGTATTTTCCTTTCCATGGCAGCAAGATCTTATCTATTTCTGCTAACTTTCTATAAAAATGTATTGGAGTGAGATCATTTCTTTCTTTTGCGATTTGTGTACAGAATATGTCCACATCTCCGTCAGACCATTTAATCGGTAAACTACACGGTAATGTAACATTTGCATGAATCATCAGTGTACACGGATACATTTGGTTTTAAGCCACGGAATTCTAATCCCGTAATATTATTGTTTGATCTCATTTTAACAGCAAACATTTCGATGGCAATAATAAAGAGATATGTCGATAGTGGACAACCTTGTTTAACTCCTCTAAAGAGTTTAAAACTTTCTGAGATGTAGCCATTATTTACTATTTTACACCTAGGGTTAATATACATACATTTTATAAGAGATTCCCCAAATTGAAATATACATTTATATATAGTCGTACTTTATCAAAAGCCTTTTCAAAATCAGCTATGAAAACCAGGCCTGGTGTCCCCGATATTTCATAGTTCCATTGTTTCCAGTACTTGTCTTATATTATCTCCAATGTTTTGTCCATGTAAAAAAATCTGTCTGATTAGGATGAATAATATCTGACAATACTTTTTTAATTATATGCTCCAAGCATTTTCCATCACAACACTGAAGTGTAAAGAGGTCTCCCCACTTTTTAAACGGACTGGGCTCAGGTCCTGAGAGTGAGTGAGTGAGTGAGTGGTGAGTGAGTGAGTGAGTGAGTGAGTGAGTGAGTGAGAAATTAGAGAGAGCATAGTTAAATTCACACAGGACACCAGAAAAGACAGGAGAAGTACTCCAGATATAACAAACCGACCCTAGCCCCCCTCCCACACACTACTGCAGCATAAATACTGGAGGCTGAGACAGTGGGGGTCAGGAGATACTGTGGCCCCATCCGACGATACCCCCAGACAGGGCCAAACAGACAGGATATAACTCCACCCACTTTGCCAAAGCACAGCCGCCACACCACTAGAGGGATATCTTCAACCACCAACTTACCATCCTGAGACAAGGCTGACTATATCCCACAAAGATCTCCGCCACGGCACAACCCAAGGGGGAGGTGCCAATCCAGACAGAAAGATCACTTCAGTGACTCAACCCACTCAAGTGACGTACCCCTCCTAGGGATGGCATGGAAGAGCACCAGTAAGCCAGTGACTCAGCCAATTTAATAGGGTTAGAGGCAGAGAATCCCAGAGGCGAGAGGGGAACCATCACAGTGGGCTGGTACA
>NW_026281202.1:0-14776 GCF_023373465.1 Oncorhynchus keta
TGTGTTATCACGTGGTCGAAGAGCCACAGCCCAGTGCAACCCAGACCCTATGGGGGAGGTAGCCTGTTTCTTAGACACTGCTACGGTATGTTGCCAAATGGGACCCGGTGCCTTTTTTATAGTGCTTTCCTGTTGACCAGGGCCCATAGTGACACAGCCCTAGTATATCCACATCCTTTCCTGTTGACCAGGGCCCATAGTGACACAGCCCTAGTATATCCACATCCTTTCCTGTTGACCAGGGCCCATAGTGACACAGCCCTAGTATATCCAGATCCCTTATTAATGTAAAGGACAGATGGACCAACACATCATTTATTAATGTAAAGAACAGATCGACCATCATTTATTAACGTAGAGGACAGATCGACCATCATTTATTAAGGTAGAGGACAGATCGACCATCATTTATTAAGGTAGAGGACAGATCGACCATCATTTATTAATGTAAAGGACAGATCGACCATCATTTATTATTGTAGAGGACAGATCGCACCATCATTTATTAATGTAGAGGACAGATCGACCATATTATTCAAGTGTAGAGGACAGATGGACCATCATTTATTCATGTAGAGAACAGATCGACCATCATTTATTCATGTAGAGGTCAGATCGACCATCATTTATTATTGTAGAGGACAGATCGACCATCATTTATTAATGCAGAGGACAGATCGACCATCATTTATTAATGTAGAGGACAGATCGACCATCATTTATTCATGTAGAGGACAGATCGACCATCATTTATTCATGTAGAGGACAGATCGACCATCATTTATTCATGTAAGAGACAGATCAATATCTATTATTAATGAGTCAGATCGACCATCATTTGTCATCTGAAACAGATAAAATGTCATTTATTAATGTAAAGGACAGATGGAAGGCCATCATTATTAATGTAGAGGTCAGATCGACCATCATTTATTAATGTAGAGGACAGATCGACCATCATTTATTAATGTAGAGGACAGATCGACCATCATTTATTAATGTAAAGGACAGATCGACCATCATTTATTAATGTAGAGGACAGATCGACCATCATTTATTAATGTAGAGGACAGATCGACCATCATTTATTCATGTAGAGGACAGATCGACCATCATTTATTAATGTAGAGGACAGATCGACCATCATTTATTAATGTAGAGGACAGATCGACCATCATTTATTAATGTAGAGGACAGATCGACCATCATTTATTAATGTAGAGGACAGATCGACCATCATTTATTAATGTAGAGGACAGATCGACCATCATTTATTAATGTAGAGGACAGATCGACCATCATTTATTCATGTAAAGGACAGATCGACCATCATTTATTCATGTAGAGGACAGATCGACCATCATTTATTCATGTAAAGGACAGATCGACCATCATTTATTAACGTAGAGGACTAAAGTATATCAGGAGAGTTGTGAGCTCAGGGGCTGAAAACGCTGTGGAGAGCATGGCAGCATATAACACTTGGTTTAGTGGACGGTTAATGCATCCACCCAGCTGACTGAAGAAATGACGGCGCAGGGTCTTTATGAAGTGTTGAGGCCTAAATGGTCTGAGCAAAGACAGTAAGTACGCTATGAAAAGAGGTAGAAACTGCGTCTCCAGTAGAAATGCCACGATCGCGCTTGTAGGCGATGTCATAGTGACGTTGGCGAACTAAAGAAGTCATCGGCGTCTAACGGTCGCCAGTGCAGGCCGTGAATTCAAAAGGCACTCCTTCGATATATAAAGTTTTTTTTTTTTACAAAAGTGAGAAGGTGTCAGTTTGTCACTTTCACGAGGTTGTAGTAATAACAAGTTCGTCTACTTTAAGACATTGGATCGAATCTAGATTGTTCCTTTAGATTTAGCAAAAATGAACAACTAAGGAATCATTTTGAACATCTCTTCTCAAACCCCATATCCCGGTCTGGTCTGCTTGGTCTGTTTTTTTCAAGCGTTCCCAGATGTCTTGCGATGTTGCGCCTCTGGGTTTAGAAACTCTTTGGTCATCCATGAAGCGTCTCAGAGTAAAGAGTGCTAATCTAGGATCAGGTCCCTCCTCTTATTCAATATGATTTAAAAGGGGAAAACTGTTCCTAGATCAGCAGTCCTACTCTGAGGGACACTAAGGAGAAACAGACAATCACATGTCAAAGATGCTTTCCGTCTGCATACCTTCTGGATCTGAAACCTCCGTAATTTGTGTCATTTTGTTTACGCAGGAGTTTGAATTCTGAGAATGTGGCAGTACTTTGAGCGTATTGAGTAATACAGCCCCGCGTGTATAATTTATCTCTGTCTGAAGAGTGAAATCAAACGTGGATGTTCTGGTGGTGAAGAAGAAGATGAACGTCAGTGGCAAGTGGGTTGTGGGTAGTGGGTTGTGGGTAGTGGGGTTGTGGGTAGTGGGTCTGTGGGTAGTGGGTGGTGGGTTGTGGGTTGTGGGTAGTGGGTGGTGGGTTGTGGGTAGTGGGTTGTGGGTGAGTGGGTTGTGGGTATGGGTTGTGGGTAGTGGGTAGTGGGCTGTGGGTGGTGGGTGGTGGGTTGTGGGTAGTGGGTTGTGGGTAGTGGGTAGTGGGTTGTGGGTAGTGGGTTGTGGGTAGTGGGTTGTGGGTGGTGGGTGGTGGGTTGTGGGTAGTGGGTTGTGGGTAGTGGGTTGTGGGTGGTGGGTTGTGGGTAGTGGGTTGTGGGTAGTGGGTGGTGGGTAGTGGGTTGTGGGTAGTGGGGTGGGTGTGGGTTGTGGGTAGTGGGTGGTGGGTAGTGGGTGGTGGGTAGTGGGTTGTGGGTTGTGGGTGGTGGGTTGTGGGTAGTGGGTTGTGGGTTGTGGGTAGTGGGTGCGGGTAGTGGGTTGTGGGTAGTGGGTGGTGGGTTGTGGGTAGTGGAGTAGTGGGTTGTGGTAGTGGGTTGTGGGTAGTGGGTAGTGGGTTGTGGGTAGTGGGTGGTGGTAGCACCTTTCATGCAGGAAGAATGTTAAATGAGTTGTCAGAGGAAGCTTCTCTTCCTGACTGACTAGTTATAGCGGTCTTCTCTTCTCCCTCTACCTTGCTGCCTGGGCTGTGTTGTACAGACCTGGGTTCAAATACTATTGGAAATCATTTAAAATTCTGTATCTGTGCTTGTTGCAATGGAACCCATGACAAAAAAATGTAAAGTGCAAACTACGCCCGTTTGTCATTCAAAGGATTTGAAAGATTTCACATAGTATTTGAAACCCAGGGCTAGTGCTGTGCGGAGGATGGCAGAAGCTCTGACTTCTCTGGCTGGTGAAAGCTGAGGAGGGTTTTCAGCGGATCAGCTGTTTCTTAAAGTCTGTTTTCGGCTCAAACAACCCACCGCTTATTGTGGAAGTGTGCGTCTTTGCCAACTCTCAGAGCCTCCAGAAACATTCTAAAGGGTCTTTGTTGGAGTGGTTCACAGATTATCCTGCTAACCCTCTGCCTTCACATTATTTCTCTATTTGGTTAGGTCAGGGTGTGATGTGGGGGTGGCATTCTATGTTTTGTTTTCTATGTTTCTTTATTTCTATGTTTTGGCCGGGTATGGTTCTCAAACAGCTGTCTATCGTTGTCTCTGATTGGGAATCATACTTAGGTAGCCCTTTCCCCCCTCCTTTCAGTGTGGGTAGTTGTCTCTTGTTAGGGGCAAAATAGTCCTTGTAGCTTCACGGTCATTTTTATTTATTTTTTGTTTAGTTGGCGACATTTTACTAATAAAAGAAAATGTACGCTCACCACGCTGCACCTTGGTCTTCCTTGAACGATGTCCGTGACAGGAAAAGCATGCCATTTGGGATGCAGACACAGGACTTGTAGTGTGATATCCAAAAATCCCATTGTTGTGAGGTAATCAATCCCATTTTGCTCGGTTGGTTTCACTCTTAAACAAACAGATGGGAATACGTTTGATAGAAGCACCGGCATCTCTGTCTCTAAAACAAGGTTGCTCTCACTGAACCTCAAAGAAAGTGTCAAATGGCAGCATTTGATATACATTCACCGGACAGTTTATTAGGTACACCTTCACGAAAATGGATCGCTCCCTACAGTCAGTGAGTCACTTGACCGTGGCTTGCTATATAAAAGCAGGCAGACAGGCATTGAGGGGTTCAGTTGGAATGGGCCAAACGAATGGTCTACGCAACTTTGAGCGTGATATTTAATTTTTTTATTTTACCTTTATTTTACTAGGCAAGTCAGTTAAGAACAAATTCTTATTTTCAATGACGGCCTAGGAACAGTGGGTTAACTGCCTGTTCAGGGGCAGAACGACAGATTTGTACCTTGTCAGCTCGGGGATTTGAACTTGCAACCTTTCAGTTACTAGTCCAACGCTCTAACCACTAGGCTACCCTGCCTCCTCTACACTCTAACCACTAGGCTACCCCTGCCGCCTCTACACTCTAACCACTAGGCTACCCTGCCGCCTCTACACTCTAACCACTAGGCTACCCTGCCGCCTCTACACTCTAACCACTAGGCTACCCTGCCACCTCTACACTCTAACCACTAGGCTACCCTGCCGGCCTCTACACTCTAACCACTAGGCCACCCTGCCGGCCTCTACACTCTAACCACTAGGCCACCCTGCCACCTCTACACTCTAACCACTAGGTTACCCTGCCACCTCTACACTCTAACCACTAGGCCACCCTGCCACCTCTACACTCTAACCACTAGGTTACCCTGCCGGCCTCTACACTCTAACCACTAGGCTACCTGCCACCTCTACACTCTAACCACTAGGCCACCCTGCCACCTCTACACTCTAACCACTAGGCTACCCTGCCGTCTCTACACTCTAACCACTAGGCTACCCTGCCGCCTCTACACTCTAACCACTCAGGCTACCCTGCTGCCTCTACACTCTAACCACTAGGCTACCCTGCCACCTCCTACACTCTAACCACTAGGCTACCCTGCCACCTCCTACACTCTAACCACTAGGCTACCCTGCCACCCTCTACACTCTAACCACTAGGTACCTACCTCTACACTCTAACCACTAGGCCACCCTGCCACCTCTACACTCTAACCACTAGGCTACCCTGCCACCCCTACACTCTAACCACTAGGCTACCCTGCCACCTCTACACTCTAACCACTAGGCTACCCTGCCACCTCTACACTCTAACCACTAGGCTACCCTGCCACCTCTACACTCTAACCACTAGGCTACCCTGCCGCCCGGCATCAGTTCAGTCCTGTGGGCGACATTGATGAGAGGTCGAAGGAGAATGGCAAAAATGGTGTAAGCTAACAGGCGAGCCACGGGCAGACAAATAACAGCGCAGTACAACAGTGGTGTGCAGAATGGCATCTCGGGAACGCACAATTTGTCGATCCTTGTCACTGATTGGCTATTACAGCAGACGACCACACCGGGTTCCACTCCTATCAGCTAAAAACAAGAAGAAGAGGCTCCAGTGGACACATACAACACTGAACTATGGAGGAAGAAATGAGAAAAACTGCCTGGAACATGACAGCGAGTTCAGTTTACTTTAGTACTTCGAGAGTAAATATAAATATACTGTACTTATAAAAATCAGAAAACCAGTCAGTATCTGGTGTGACCGCCATTTGCCTCATGCAGCGTGACACATCTCCTTCACATAGAGTTGATCAGGCTGTTGATTGGTGGGAATGCTGTCCCACCTCTCCAATGGCTGTGTGACGTTGCTGGATATTGGCGGGAACTGGAACACGCCTGTCGTACACGTCAATCCAGAGCATCCCAAACATGCTCAATGGGTGACATGTCTGGTGAGTATTCAGGCCATGGAAGAACTGGGACATTTTCAGCCTCCAGGAATTGTGTGCAGACTCTTGCGACATGGGGCTGTGCATTATCATGCTGAAACAGGAAGTGATGGCGGCGGTTGGATGGTATAAAAATGGACTTGATGATCTCGTCACGGTATCTTTGTGCATTCAAATTGCCATTGATAAAAATAAATTGTTTTCGTTGTCTGTAGCTTATGCCTGCCCATATCATAATCCCACCTCCACCATGGGACACTCTGTTCACAACGCTGACATCAGCAAACCGCTCGCCAACACACAACGCCATACACGCTGTCTGCCCGGTACAGTTGAAACTGGGATTAACCCGTGAAGAACACACTTCTCCAGCGTGCCAGTGGCCATTGAAGGTGAGCATTTGCCCCTGAATTCGGTTACAACGACGAACTGCAGTCAGGTCAAGAGCCCTGGTGAGGACGAGGGAGCACACAGATGAGCTTCCCTGAGACGGTTTCGGCAGTTTGTGCAGAAATCTCCACATCTCAGTTGTGCAAATCAACAGTTTCATCAGCTGTCCAGGTGGCTGGTCTGAGATGATCCCGCAGGTGAAGAAGCCGGATGTGGAGGTCCTGGGCTGGTGTGGTTACATGTGGTCTGTGGTTGAGGAGGTCCTGGGTTGGTGTGGTTACATGTGGTCTGTGGTTGTGGAGGTCCTCTAGGCTGGTGTGGTTACACGTGGTCTGTGGATGAGGAGGTCCTGGGCTGGTGTGGTTACACGTGGTCTGTGGTTGTGGAGGTCCCTGGGCTGGTGTGGTTACACGTGGTCTGTGGATGAGGAGGTCCTGGGCTGGTGTGGTTACACGTGGTCTGTAGTTGAGGAGGTCCTGGGCTGGTGTGGTTACACGTGGTCTGTGGTTGAGGAGGTCCTGGGTTGGTGTGGTTACATGTGGTCTGTGGTTGAGGAGGTCCTGGGTTGGTGTGGTTACATGTGGTCTGTAGTTGAGGAGGTCCTGGGCTGGTGTGGTTAAGCACGTGGTCTGTGGTTGTGGAGGTCCTGGGCTGGTGTGGTTACACGTGGTCTGTAGTTGAGGAGGTCCTGGGCTGGTGTGGTTACACGTGGTCTGTAGATGAGGAGGTCCTGGGCTGGTGTGGTTACACGTGGTCTGTGAGTTGAGGAGGTCCTGGGCTGGTGTGGTTGCACGTGGTCTGTAGTTGAGGAGGTCCTGGGCTGGTGTGGTTACACGTGGTCTGTAGTTGAGGAGGTCCTGGGCTGGTGTGGTTACACGTGGTCTGTGGTTGAGGAGGTCCTGGGTTGGTGTGGTTACATGTGGTCTGTGGTTGAGGAGGTCCTGGGTTGGTGTGATTACATGTGGTCTGTGGTTGAGGAGGTCCTGGGTTGGTGTGGTTACATGTGGTCTGTGGTTGAGGAGGTCCTGGGTTGGTGTGGTTACATGTGGTCTGTGGATGTGGAGGTCCTGGGCTGGTGTGGTTACATGTGGTCTGCGGTTGTGGAGGTCCTGGGCTGGTGTGGTTACATGTGGTCTGTGGATGTGGAGGTCCTGGGCTGGTGTGGTTACATGTGGTCTGTGGATGTGGAGGTCCTGGGCTGGTGTGGTTACATGTGGTCTGTGGTTGTGGAGGTCCTGGGCTGGTGTGGTTACATGTGGTCTGTGGATGTGGAGGTCCTTGGCTGGTGTGGTTACACGTGGTCTGTGGATGTGGAGGTCCTGGGCTGGTGTGGTTACATGCACTGTAGTTGAGGAGGTCCTGGGCTGTGTGGCTACATGTGGTCTGTGGATGTGGAGGTCCTGGGCTGGTGTGGTTAAGCACGTGGTCTGTGGTTGAGGAGGTCCTGGGCTGGTGTGGTTACACGTGGTCTGTGGTTGAGGAGGTCCTGGGCTGGTGTGGCTACACGTGGTCTGTGGTTGAGGAGGTCCTGGGCTGGTGTGGTTACATGGGTCTGCGGTTGTGAGGCCAGTTGGATGTACTGCCAAATTCTCTTGACTGGTTCTGTCCTTCACATCTCTAACAGTGTTTTGATTGGTTCCCCTGTCCTTCACATCTAAAAAACAGTGTTTTGATTGGTTCCCTGTCCTTCACATCTAAAACAGTGTTTGATTGGTTCCCTGTCCTTCACATCTAAAACAGTGTTTTTGATTGGTTCCCCTGTCCTTCACATCTATAACAGTGTTTTTGATTGGTTCCTCTGTCCTTCACATCTATAACAGTGTTTTTGATTCCCTGTCCTTCACATCTATAACAGTGTTTTTGATTGGTTCCCCTGTCCTTCACATTCTAACAGTGTTTTTGACTGGTTCCCCCTGTCCTTCACATCTATAACAGTGTTTTTGATTGTCTCTGTCCTTCACATCTAAAACAGTGTTTTGATTGGTTCTGTCCTTCACATCTATAAATAGTGTTTTTGATTGGTTCCCCTGTCCTTCACATCTAAAACAGTGCTTGATTGGTTCCCCTGTCCTCACAATTCCAAACATGTTTTGATTATTCCCCTGTCCTTCACATCTATAACAGTGGTTTTTGATTGGTTCCCTGTCCTTCATGATCTCTAACAGTGTTTTTGATTGGTTCCCCTGTCCTTCACATCTCTTAACAGTGTTTTGACTGGTTCTGTCCTTCAAGATCTATAACAGTGTTTTGATTGGTTCCCCTGTCCTTCACATCAAAACAGTGTTTTTGATTGGTTCTCTGGTCCTTCACATCTAAAACAGTGTTTTTGATTGGTTCCCCTGTCCTTCACATCTATAACAGTGTTTTTGATTGGTTCCCCTGTCCTTCACATCTATAACAGTGTTTTTGATTGGTTCCCCTGTCCTTCACATCTATAACAGTGTTTTTGATTGGTTCCCTGTCCTTCACATCTATAACAGTGTTTTTGATTGGTTCCCTGTCCTTCACATCTAAAACAGTGTTTTTGATTGGTTCCCCTGTCCTTCACACCTAAAACAGTGTTTTTGATTGGTTCCCCTGTCCTTCACATCTATAACAGTGTTTTTGATTGGTTCCCCTGTCCTTCACATCTATAACAGTGTTGTTGATTGGTTCCCCTGTCCTTCACATCTATAACAGTGTTTTTGATTGGTTCCTCTGTCCTTCACATCTAAAACAGTGTTTTTGATTGGTTCCCCTGTCCTTCACATCTATAACAGTGTTTTGATTGGTTCCCCTGTCCTTCACATCTATAACACTGTTTTTGATTGCCCTCTGTCCTTCACATCTAAAACAGTGTTTTTGATTGGTTCTGTCCTTCACATCTAAAACAGTGTTTTTGATTGGTTCCCCTGTCCTTCACATCTATAACAGTGTTTTTGATTGGTTCCCCTGTCCTTCACATCTATAACAGTGTTTTTGTTGGTTCCCCTGTCCTTCACATCTATAACAGTGTTTTTGATTGGTTCCCCTGTCCTTCACATCTATAACAGTGTTTTGATTGGTTCCCCTGTCCTTCACATCTATAACAGTGTTTTTGACTGGTTCCCCTGTCCTTCACATCTCTAACAGTGTTTTGATTGGTTCCCCTGTCCTTCACATCTATAACAGTGTTTTTGACTGGTTCCCCTGTCCTTCACATCTCTAACAGTGTTTTTGATTGGTTCCCTGTCCTTCACATCTATAACAGTGTTTTTGACTGGTCCTCTAGTCTTTATGCTTATTTCAATGGATGGTGGCTATTCCCAGGCCTTCTGATACTGTCGAAGATGAAGCACAGACTATTGGACAGTCAGCACCGGATAAACAGAGATACCAGATCTAATAGGATCTGCCCAGACTTAGGGACTGAGAGACTGATAGAATGTCCAGACTGAGTTGACAGAGGGTGTGTGTGTGTGTGTCTGTGTGTGTGTGTGTGTGTGTGTGTGTGTGTGTGTGTGTGTGTGTGTGTGTGTGTGTGTGTGTGTGTGTGTGTGTGTGTGTGTGTGTGTGTGTGTGTGTGTGTGTGTGTACCTGTCAGTCCTGGTTGGATCCCTCCATTCTCTATCTTGGGGGCGTGTTATTGACACGCCTAGCTGCGTCTAGAGAGAAAACTGGACTTTAGTCTCTTTTCATTTCACGTTATTGCAAGGCCAGCTCCTGTCCAGGCCCAGTGAGCGGAGCATCGAGCAGCTTCTCGGATGGATTGGGGGAAGCACATCCTCGTAGCTTTGATCTGTTATTGATTACCTCAGACTCCCCTGTAATGGAGAATAAGCCATACGTCCCTATTCCCTGTTTAGTGCATTACTTTTGATCAGCTGTCTAGGCACTGCATCTCAGTGCAAGAGGCGTCACTACAGTCCCTGGTTTGAGTCCAGGCTGTATCACATCTGACCCTGATTGGGAGTCCTATAGGGTGGCGCACAATTGGCCCAGCATCGTCCAGGTTGTCAAATCAAATCAAATCTAAGCTTATTTGTCACGTGTGCAATGCAACAGGTGTAGTAGACCTGACAGGGAAATGCTGAATACAACAGGTGTAGTAGACCTTACAGTGAAATGCTGAATAGCCAACAGGTGTAGTAGACCTTACAGTGAAATGCTGAATACAACAGGTGTAGTAGACCTTACAGTGAAATGCTGAATACAACAGGTGTAGTAGACCTGACAGGGAAATGCTGAATACAACAGGTAGTAGACCTTACAGTGAAATGCTGAATACAACAGGTGTAGTAGACCTTACAGTGAAATGCTGAATACAACAGGTGGTAGTAGACCTTACAGTGAAATGCTGGAATACAACAGGTGTAGTAGACCTCACAGTGAAATGCTGAATACAACAGGTGTAGTAGACCTCACGGTGAAATGCTGAATACAACAGTGTAGTAGACCTGACAGGGAAATGCTGAATACAACAGGTGTAGTAGACCTGACAGGGAAATGCTGAATACAACAGGTGTAGTAGACCCTCACAGTGAAATGCTGAATACAACAGGTGTAGTAGACCTGACGGGGAAATGCTGAATACAACAGGTGTAGTAGACCTCACAGTGAAATGCTGAATACAGCAGGTGTAGTAGACCTGACAGGGAAATGCTGAATACAACAGGTGTAGTAGACCTGACAGGGAAATGCTGGAATACAACAGTGTAGTAGACCTCACAGTGAAATGCTGAATACAACAGGTGTAGTAGACCTGACAGGGAAATGCTGAATACAACAGGGTGTAGTAGACCTGACAGGGAAATGCTGAATACAACAGGTGTAGTAGACCTTACAGTGAAATGCTGAATACAACAGGTGTAGTAGACCTTACAGTGAAATGCTGAATACAACAGGTGCTAGTAGACCTTACAGTGAAATGCTGAATACAACAGGTGTAGTAGACCTTACAGTGAAATGCTGAATACAACAGGTGTAGTAGACCTTACAGTGAAATGCTGAATACAACAGGTGTAGTAGACCTTACAGTGAAATGCTGAATACAACAGGTGTAGTAGACCTCACAGTGAAATGCTGAATACAACAGGTGTAGTAGACCTTACAGTGAAATGCTGAATACAACAGGTGTAGTAGACCTCACAGTGAAATGCTGAATACAACAGGTGTAGTAGACCTTACAGTGAAATGCTGAATACAACAGGTGTAGTAGACCTTACAGTGAAATGCTGAATACAACAGGTGTAGTAGACCTTACAGTGAAATGCTGAATACAACAGGTGTAGTAGACTCACAGTGAAATGCTGAATACAACAGGTGTAGTAGACCTTACAGTGAAATGCTGAATACAACAGGTGTAGTAGACCTTACAGTGAAATGCTGAATACAACAGGTGTAGTAGACCTCACAGTGAAATGCTGAATACAACAGGTGTAGTAGACCTTACAGTGAAATGCTGAATACAACAGGTGTAGTAGACCTTACAGTGAAATGCTGAATACAACAGGTGTAGTAGACCTTACAGTGAAATGCTGAATACAACAGGTGTAGTAGACCTTACAGTGAAATGCTGAATACAACAGGTGTAGTAGACCTTACAGTGAAATGCTGAATACAACAGGTGTAGTAGACCTTACAGTGAAATGCTGAATACAACAGGTGTAGTAGACCTGACAGTGAAATGCTGAGATACTAACAGGTGTAGTAGACCTTACAGTGAAATGCTGAATACAACAGGTGTAGTAGACCTTACAGTGAAATGCTGAATACAACAGGTGTAGTAGACCTCACAGTGAAATGCTGAATACAACAGGTGTAGTAGACCTTACAGTGAAATGCTGAATACAACAGGTAGTAGACCCTTACAGTGAAATGCTGAATACAACAGGTGTAGTAGACCTTACAGAAATGCTGAATACAACAGGTGTAGTAGACCTTACAGTGAAATGCTGAATACACAACAGGTGTAGTAGACCCACAGTGAAATGCTGAATACACAGGTGTAGTAGACCTCATGCGAAATGCTGAATACAACAGGTGTAGTAGACTACAGTGAAATGCTTACTTACAGGCTCTAACCAATAGTGCAAAGGTGTTAGTGAACAATAGGTAAGGAAGAAATAAAACAACAGTAAAAAGACAGTTGAAAATAACCAGTAGCGCAGGCTATATATACAGTAGAAGAGGCTATATACAGTAGAGAGGCTATACATAGAGAGGTTATATACAGTAGAGAGACTATATACAGTAGAGAGGCTATATACAGTAGAGGGGCTATATACAGTAGAGAAGCTATATACAGTAGAGAGGCTATATACAGTAGAGAGGCTATATACAGTAGAGAGGCTATATACAGTAGCGAGGCTATATACAGTAGAGAGGCTATATACAGTAGAGAGGCTATATACAGTAGAGAGGCTATATACAGTAGCATGAGGCTATATACAGTAGAGAGGCTATATACAGTAGAGAGGCTATAACAGTAGAGAGGCTATATACATTAGAGAGGTTATATACAGTAGCGGAGGTATATACAGTAGAGAGGCTATAACAGTAGAGAGGTTATATACAGTAGAGGTTATATACAGTAGAGGCTATATACAGTAGCGAGGCTATATACAGTAGAGAGGCTATAACAGTAGAGAGGTTATATACAGTAGAGAGGTTATATACAGTAGAGAGGCTATATACAGTAGAGAGGTACATAACAGTAGAGAGGCTATATACAGTAGAGAGGCTATATACAGTAGAGAGGCTATATACAGTAGAGAGACTATATACAGTAGAGAGGCTATATACAGTAGAGAGGCTATAACAGTAGAGAGGCCATACCAGTAAGAGGCTATATACAGTAGAGAGGCTCATATACAGTAAGAGGCTATAACAGCAGAGAGGCTATAACAGTGAGAGGCTATATACGGCAGAGAGGCTCAGGTATACAGCAGATGAGGCTATATACAGCAGAGAGGCCATAACAGCAGAGAGGCTTATAACAGCATAGATGGCTATATATCGAGTAGAGAGGCTATATACAGTAGAGAGGCTATATACAGTAGCGAGGCTATATACTAGTAGAGAGGCTATATACAGTAAGAGGCTATAACAGTAGAAGAGGTTATATACAGTAGAGAGGCTATATACAGTAGCGAGTGCTATATACAGTAGATGAGGCTATATACAGTAGAGAGGCTTATATACAGTAGAGAGCTATAACAGTAGAGGGCTATAACAGTAGAGAGACTATTACACAGTAGAGAGGCTGTATACAGTAGAGAGGCTTATACAGTAGAGAGGCTATATACAGTACAGTGAGAGGCTATACAGTAGGAGGCTATAACAGTAGAGAGGCTATATACAAGTAGAGAGGCTATAACAGTAGAGAGGCTATATACAGTAGAGAGGCTATATACAGTAGAGAAGCTATAACAGTAGAGAGGCTATATCAGTAGAGAGGCTATATACAGTAGAGAGGCTATGTACAGTGGAGAGGCTATATACATGTATGGGAGGCTATACACAGTAGAGAGGCTATGACAGTAGAGAGGCTATATACAGTAGAGAGGCCTATAACAGTATGAGAGGCTATATAACAGTAGAGGCTATATATGCAGTAGAGACTATATACAGTAGAGAGGTTGTATACAGTAGAGAGGCTATAACAGTAGAGAGGCTATATACAGTAGAGAGGCTTTAACAGTAGAGAGGCTATATACAGTAGAGGCTATATACAGTAGAGAGGCTATATACAGTAGAGAGCTATATACAGTAGCCGTAGCACCGGTTAGTTTGGCTGATTGAGGTAGTATGCTTAAATGTAGATATGGTTAAAGTGACTATGCATATATGATGAACAGAGGAAGCAGCGAGTGGCGTAAAAGAGGGGTTGCAGGTGGTGGCATGGACACAATGCAGATCGCCCGGTTAGCCAATGTGGGGCTCTGGTTATCGGCCCAGTTGAGTGAAGTATGTACATGAATGTATACTTAAAGTGCTATGCATATATGATAACAGCAGAGAGTAGCAGCAGTGTAGAAGAGGCTTAGGGGGACACATCTGCAAATAGGCGTGGCAGCCATTTGATTGCAAATGGTGATAATAAGAATTGTTCTCAACTGACTTGCCTAGTTAAATAAAGGTTAAATAAAAAAATAGTGCACTCAAATTGGACATAGGGTGCCACTTGCGATGTTCTCCAACACACTTCCTGTTAGGGAAAGCAGAGAGCGATCGCTAATCTCTCTCTTTAATAGAGTTCCCGTTCTGAGGTTTGGTCGCTTATAACACATATGCACAGTATACTGCTTAAAAACTAAAAAACAAGATTACATTTCATGCACCGTAAAAAAAAAAAAAAGAAGGTTGGGAGGTGCTACGCCAATGCTTATAACTAGAAGTTAACTATCTAAGATGTGGCAAATGACATTCAGCTTAGGACTCTGGCTTGGACCGTATTGTGCCCAACTGGGATATTGGTAATAACGGCACTGAACACAACAGGTACTGTTTTCAAACCTGACTGAGGCTCCAACATAATCCAAAGTTTAGCAATGCTAACAATTACATGTAAATCCCATAGAGTAATGCTAAGCACAATACACGATCGATACATTATTTATACAGCCCTGACTCAACCATACAAAAACTCACTAACAAAATAAATATTC
>NW_026281203.1:0-18878 GCF_023373465.1 Oncorhynchus keta
TGACTCTGTATCGGTACCCCCTGTATATAGCCTCCACATTGACTCTGTACCGGTACCCCCTGTATATAGCCTCCACATTGACTCTGTACCGGTACCCCCTGTATATAGCCTCCACATTGACTCTGTACCGTAACACCCTGTATATAGCCTCCACATTGACTCTGTATCGGTACCCCCTGTATATAGCCTCCACATTGACTCTGTACCGGTACCCCCTGTATATAGCCTCCACATTGACTCTGTACCGGTACCCCCTGTATATAGCCTCCACATTGACTCTGTACCGGTACCCCCTGTATATAGCCTCCACATTGACTCTGTACCGGTACCCCCTGTATATAGCCTCCACATTGACTCAGTACCGTAGTACCCTGAATATAGCCTCCACATTGACTCGGTACTGGTACCCCCTGTATATAGCCTCCACATTGACTCTGTACCGGTACCCCCTGAATATAGCCTCCACAGTGACTCGGTACTGGTACCCCCTGTATATAGCCTCCACATTGACTCTGTACCGGTACCCCCTGTATATAGCCTCCACATTGACTCTGTACTGGTACCCCCTGTATATAGCCTCCACATTGACTCGGTACTGGTACCCCCTGTATATAGCCTCCACATTGACTCTGTACCGGTACCCCCTGTATATAGTCTCCACATTGACTCTGTACAGGTACCCCCTGTATATAGCCTCCACATTAACTCTGTACCGGTACCCCCTGTATATAGCCTCCACATTGACTCTGTACCGGTACCCCCTGTATATAGCCTCCACATTGACTCTGTACCGGTACCCCCCTGTATATAGCCTCCACATTGACTCTGTACCGGTACCCCCTGTATATAGCCTCCACATTGACTCTGTACGGTACCCCCTGTATATAGCCTCCACATTGACTCTGTACGGTACCCCCTGTATATAGCCTCCACATTGACTCTGTACCGGTACCCCCTGTATATAGCCTCCACATTGACTCTGTACCGGTACCCCCTGTATATAGCCTCCACATTGACTCTGTACGGTATCCCCTGTATATAGCCTCCACATTGACTCTGTACCGGTACCCCCTGTATATAGCCTCCACATTGACTCGGTACTGGTACCTCCTGTATATAGCCTCCACATTGACTCTGTACTGGTACCCCCTGTATATAGCCTCCACATTGACTCGGTACTGGTACCCCCTGTATATAGCCTCCACATTGACTCTGTACTGGTACCCCCTGTATATAGCCTCCACATTGACTCTGTACTGGTACCCCCTGTATATAGCCTCCACATTGACTCGGTACTGGTACCCCCTGTATATAGCCTCCACATTGACTCTGTGCGGTACCCCCTGTATATAGTCTCCACATTGACTCTGTACAGGTACCCCCTGTATATAGCCTCCACATTAACTCTGTACCGGTACCCCCTGTATATAGCCTCCACATTGACTCTGTACCGGTACCCCCTGTATATAGCCTCCACATTGACTCTGTACCGGTACCCCCTGTATATAGCCTCCACATTGACTCTGTACCGGTACCCCCTGTATATAGCCTCCACATTGACTCTGTACCGGTACCCCCTGTATATAGCCTCCACATTGACTCTGTACCGATACCCCCTGTATATAGCCTCCACATTGACTCTGTACCGGTACCCCCTGTATATAGCCTCCACATTGACTCTGTACCGGTACCCCCTGTATATAGCCTCCACATTGACTCTGTACCGGTACCCCCTGTATATAGCCTCCACATTGACTCTGTACCGGTACCCCCTGTATATAGCCTCCACATTGACTCTGTACCGGTACCCCCTGTATATAGCCTCCACATTGACTCTGTACTGGTACCCCCTGTATATAGCCTCCATATTGACTCTGTACCGGTACCCCCTGTATATAGCCTCCACATTGACTCTGTACTGGTACCCCCTGTATATAGCCTCCACATTGACTCTGTACCGGTACCCCCTGTATATAGCCTCCACATTGACTCTGTACGGTACCCCCTGTATATAGCCTCCACATTGACTCTGTACTGGTACCCCTGTATATAGCCTCCACATTGATTCTGTACTGGTACCCCCTGTATATAGCCTCCACATTGACTCTGTACCGGTACCCCCTGTATATAGCCTCCACATTGACTCTGTACCGGTACCCCCTGTATATAGCCTCCACATTGACTCTGTACCGGTACCCCCTGTATATAGCCTCCACATTGACTCTGTACCGGTACCCCCTGTATATAGCCTCCACATTGACTCTGTACCTGTACCCCCTGTATATAGCCTCCACATTGACTCTGTACCGGTACCCCCTGTATATAGCCTCCACATTGACTCTGTACCGGTACCCCCTGTATATAGCCTCCACATTGACTCTGTACCGGTACCCCCTGTATATAGCCTCCACATTGACTCTGTACCGGTACCCCCTGTATATAGCCTCCACATTGACTCTGTGCGGTACCCCCTGTATATAGCCTCCACATTGACTCTGTACCGGTACCCCCTGTATATAGCCTCCACATTGACTCTGTACCGGTACCCCCTGTATATAGCCTCCACATTGACTCTGTACCGGTACCCCCTGTATATAGCCTCCACATTGACTCTGTACCGGTACCCCCTGTATATAGCCTCCACATTGACTCTGTACCAGTGCCCCCTGTATATAGCCTCCACATTGACTCTGTACCGGTACCCCCTGTATATAGCCTCCACATTGACTCTGTACTGGTACCCCCTGTATATAGCCTCCACATTGACTCTGTACTGGTACCCCCTGTATATAGCCTCCACATTGACTCTGTACTGGTACCCCCTGTATATAGCCTCCACATTGACTCTGTACCGTAACACCCTGTATATAGCCTCCACATTGACTCTGTACCGGTACCCCCTGTATATAGTCTCCACATTGACTCTGTACCTAGCATAGAGGTGCTGCCTGGCCTAGCATAGAGGTGCTGCCTGGCCTAGCATAGAGGTGCTGCCTGGCCTAGCATAGAGGTGCTGCCTGGCCTAGCATAGAGGTGCTGCCTGGCCTGGCATAGAGGTGCTGCCTGGCCTAGCATAGAGGTGCTGCCTGGCCTGGCCTAGCATAGAGGTGCGGCCTGGCCTGGCCTAGCATAGAGGTGCTGCCTGGCCTGGCCTGGCCTAGCATAGAGGTGCTGCCTGGCCTGGCCTGGCCTAGCATAGAGGTGCTGCCTGGCCTGGCCTGGCCTAGCATAGAGGTGCTGCCTGGCCTGGCCTAGCATAGAGGTGCTGCCTGGCCTGGCCTAGCATAGAGGTGCTGCCTGGCCTGGCCTAGCATAGAGGTGCTGCCTGGCCTGGCCTAGCATAGAGGTGCTGCCTGGCCTGGCCTAGCATAGAGGTGCTGCCTGGCCTGGCCTAGCATATAGAGGTGCTGCCTGGCCTGGCCTGGCCTAGCATAGAGGTGCTGCCTGGCCTAGCATAGAGGTGCTGCCTGGCCTGGCCTAGCATAGAGGTGCTGCCTGGCCTGGCCTAGCATAGAGGTGCTGCCTGGCCTGGCCTAGCATATAGAGGTGCTGCCTGGCCTGGCCTAGCATATAGAGGTGCTGCCTGGCCTGGCCTAGCATATAGAGGTGCTGCCTGGCCTGGCCTAGCATATAGAGGTGCTGCCTGGCCTGGCCTAGCATATAGAGGTGCTGCCTGGCCTGGCCTAGCATATAGAGGTGCTGCCTGGCCTGGCCTAGCATATAGAGGTGCTGCCTGGCCTGGCCTAGCATATAGAGGTGCTGCCTGGCCTGGCGTAGCATATTGAGGTGCTGCCTGGCCTGGCCTGGCATAGAGGTGCTGCCTGGCCTGGCCTGGCCTGGCCTGGCATAGAGGTGCTGCCTGGCCTGGCCGAGCATAGAGGTGCTGCCTGGCCTAGCATAGAGGTGCTGCCTGCCAGTAGTGTAGGGAGTAAACGATGGGTAGCAGACATCAGGCCTATGGAGAAATGATCTATTACCACATTATGGGATGGGTTCAGCATGAGTAACAAGAGAGACTGAAGCTAAGTGTAGCAGTAGACAACAGAACAGACACTAGGAGACTTTTCCGGAAGCAACGAGGGGGAAAGAGAAGAGAGGAAAAGCTGAGAGACCGAGGAAGAGAGAGCGGTGTTAAGTGAGTTGCCGAGTAGAGAGTTGGAGTGTGTGTGTGTGTGACCTGGTATGAGCCAGTGAGAGTGGAATGTGTGGGTTGCTCTTGACAAACAGAGATAAGCATTAGCCAGCAGCAGGAAGAGGAGTGGTCGGTCGGGCCCTGGTTTCAGGGAGTACTGTCCTCCGCCTCTTGCAGGCTGGAAGGTGTGGTGACTGGGTGATGGTGTGGAGGAATGTGGTCACAAGGCCTCTATGACTCTCGCTAAGAGGTCACATAGCAGAACACAGACAGCCTGGGAGACCAGCACACACACACACGCACACACACGCACACGCACACACACACACACACACACACACACACACACACACACACACACACACACACACACACACACACACACACACACACAGTGTGGGTATCATGATTCCTTGAACTGTTTGCTTCACTGTTGTAACCTTCTTCTTATTAAAGTTAAACACAATATCTGCCGACCCTGTAGTAGAATAGTGTATTTATTTAATAATATAATATAATATATGCCATTTAGCTGACGCTTTTATCCAGCGACTTACAGTCATGTGTGCATACATTCTACGTATGGGTGGTCCCGGGAATCGAACCCACTACCCTGGCGTTACAAGCGCCATGCTCTACCAACTGAGCCACAGTCGGCTTGTTGTCTGTGTCAGAGAAATGTACCTCTCGAGGCCCTAGTCATGTCACACTATAGAAGCAAACCTGCATTCATACAAGCAGTCACAACACCACGTTTTAATGCTCTTTGTTAAAGAGGGCCTGCTTTCCATTCCTATTGTATTTATTTCTTAACTCTTAAATATGAGTGAACCATTTTTAACCCCAGAGTCATGGGGAAGCATGCTCCTGCTCTGTGTCGGGGGGGGCTATTAGAACATAGACCAAGTTACCTTTACCATTGACCCATTGGGGGAGGGGGGCTAATTAGAACATAGACCAAGTTACCTTTACCATTGACCCATTGGGGGGGCTAAATGGAACATGGGTCAAAGGTAAAGGTAACTTGGTCTATGTTCTATTTTAGCACCCCCAACACGTTACCAGGTTGACACTGCTCTTGTGCGACTAAACACGAAAGGTAACTTGGGCTAACAGGTACCATTGACCGAACAGGCCACCCAGGATGAACATTGTTTTGGGTTGAGTGGGTGTGGTTGAGTGGGTGTGGTTGAGTGGGTGTGGCTCGGTGGGTGTGGTTGAGAAAACATTGTGATGAGACAGATGACGATGAAGCATACTTTCAAAGTTGTGTCAAAATTTCTTAAGGACAACAACAAAGTCAAGGTATTGGAGTGGCCATCACAAAGCCCTGACCTCAATCCTATAGATGTGGGGCGGCAGGGTAGTCTAGTGGTTTAGAGCATTGGACTAGTAACCGGAAGGTTGCAAGTTCAAACCCCGAACTGACAAGGTACAAATCTGTCGTTCTGCCCCTGAACAGGCAGTTAACCCACTGTTCCCAGGCCGTCATTGAAAATAAGGATTTGTTCTTAACTGACTTGCCTCGTTAAATAAAGGTTAAATAAAACAAAATCCTATAGAAAATTTGTGGGCAGAACTGGAAAAGTGTGTGGGAGCAAGGAAGCCTACAAACCTGACTCAGTTACACCAGCTCTGTCAGGAGGCCTACAAACCTGACTCCAGTTACACCAGCTCTGTCAGGAGGCCTACAAACATGACTCAGTTACACCAGCTCTGTCAGGAGGCCTACAAACCTGACTCAGTTACACCAGCTCTGTCAGGAGGCCTACAAACATGACTCAGTTACACCAGCTCTGTCAGGAGGCCTACAAACCTGACTCAGTTACACCAGCTCTGTCAGGAGGCCTACAAACCTGACTCAGTTACACCAGCTCTGTCAGGAGGCCTACAAACCTGACTCAGTTACACCAGCTCTGTCAGGAGGCCTACAAACCTGACTCAGTTACACCAGCTCTGTCAGGAGGCCTACAAACCTGACTCAGTTACACCAGCTCTGTCAGGAGGCCTACAAACATGACTCAGTTACACCAGCTCTGTCAGGAGGCCTACAAACATGACTCAGTTACACCAGCTCTGTCAGGAGGCCTACAAACCTGACTCAGTTACACCAGCTCTGTCAGGAGGCCTACAAACCTGACTCAGTTACACCAGCTCTGTCAGGAGGCCTACAAACCTGACTCAGTTACACCAGCTCTGTCAGGAGGCCTACAAACCTGACTCAGTTACACCAGCTCTGTCAGGAGGCCTACAAACCTGACTCAGTTACACCAGCTCTGTCAGGAGGCCTACAAACATGACTCAGTTACACCAGCTCTGTCAGGAGGAATGGGCCAAAATTCACTTATTGTGGGAAGCTTGTGGAAGGATACCAAAACGTTGACCAAAGTTAAACAATTTAAAGGCAATGCTACCAAATACTAATTGTAATATGTAAACTTCTGACCCACTGGGAATGTGATGAAAGAAATAATAGCTGAAATAAATCATTCTCTCTACTCTTATTCTGTCATTTCACATTCTTAAAATAAAGTGGTGATCTAAGACAGCGACTTTTTACGAGGATTCAATGTCAGGAATTGTGAAAAACTGAGTTTAAATGTATTTGGTATATGTTCAGACTTCAACTGTAAACGCAACATTGTAAAGTGTTGGTCCCGTGGTTCGTGAGCTGAAATTAAAGATCCCAGAAATGTTCCATACGCACAAAAAGCTTATTTCTCTCAAATTTGTTTACAATTTTTGTGCACAAAGATAATCCATCCACCTGACAGTTGTGGCATCAATCAAAATAATTTGACTTTTTATGTTATTGGGATCGTTTCTGGAGATGGAAATGATATTTTAGTGTCACCATCATAGAATTTGTATTAATTTTGCAGTAGTAGTTGACTGTCCTTTTTTTTTTAAGTCACCACTTAGCTTGTCAGTCCTTCTACAGTACAGTAACCTCACAGTGTCTTTGGAAAGTAGGCTGCCCTGCCACACAATAAAATTATTTTATTATTATTATTTATTCATTATTTTGACTTAATCCATGTTTTATTATGTTACAGCCTTATTCTAAAATATAATAAATACAATTATTTTATTTCCCTCATCAATCTACACACAATACCCCAAGAACACAAGTGGCCTCCATCCATTCTTAAATGGAAGAAGTTTGGAACCACCAAGACTCTTCCTAGAACTGGTCACCCGGCCAAACTGAGCAATTGGGGGAGAAGGGCCTTGGTCAGGAGGTGACCAAGAACTTGATGGTCACTCTGACAGAGCTCCAGAGTTCCTCTGTGGAGATGGGAGAACCTTCCAGAAGGACAACCATCTCTGCAGCACTCCATCAATCAGGCCTTTATGGTAGAGTGGCCAGACAGAAACCACTCCTCAGTAAAAGGCACATGACGGACTGAGTTTGCCAAAAGGCACCTAAAGGACTCTCAGACCATGAGAAACAAGGTTATCTGGTCTGAAACCAAGATTTAACTCTTTGGCCTGAATGCCAGCGTCACGTCTGGAGGAAACCTGGCACCATCTCTATGGTGAAGCATGGTGGTGGCAGCATCATGCTGTGGGGATGTTTTTCAGTGGCAGGGACTGGGAGACTAGTCAGGATCGATGGAAAGATGAACAGAGAAAAGTACAGAGATCCTTGATTAAAAACCTGCTCAGGACCTCAGACTGGGGGCGAAGGTTCACCTTCCAGCAGGACAACAACCCTAAGCACACAGCCAAGATAATGCAGGAGTGGCTTTCAGGACAAGTCCCTGAATGTACTTGAGTGGCCCAGCCAGAGCCCGGACTTGAACCCAGATCGAATATCCCTGAGAGACCTGGAAAATAGCTGTGCAGCTACTCTCCCCATCAACCTGACAGAGCTATGATTTGCGGAGAAGAATGGGAGAAACTCCCCAAATACAGGTGTGCCAAAGCATCATACCCAAGAAGACTCAAGGCTGTAATCGCTGCCAAAGGTGCTTCAATGAAGTACTGAGTAAAGGGTCTGAATATTTATGTAAACACCTGTTTTTTGCTTTGTCATTATGTATTATGTGATGAGGGAGGGGAAATAGCTATTTAATCCATTTTAGAATAAGGCTGTAACATAAGAAATTGTTGGAAAAAGTCAAGGGGTCTGAATACTTTCCAAATGCACTGTTAACTGTGTCTGGGGAGTACACTGACCTCACCATCTGTCTGGGGCTGCTCTGCACATCTAGTCTGTCTTCACTAACCTGCTGTCTGTCTCTCTGTCTGTCTGGCTCTCTCTCTGTCTGTCTGTCTGTCTGTCTGGGTCTGCTCTGCACATCTTGTCTGTCTGTCTGTCTGTCTCTGTCTCTGTCTCTGTCTCTGTCTCTGTCTCTGTCTCTGTCTCTGTCTCTGTCTCTGTCTCTGTCTCTGTCTGTCTCCAGTCAGCCAGAAATCCTATACTGAGTACAGCTTCTCTCAATAACTTCACTACCTGCCCTGCTACCTGGCAGACACAGCTCCCTCCTCCCTTCCTCCCTCCCTCCCTGGCAGACACAGCTGTCTGTCTGAAGTCTCAGTCAGCCAGAAATCTATACTGAGTACAGCTCCACTCCAACGGCAGACTGAGCTGTAGAGATGTGCCGTGACCAGACAAAGATCTAAAGGACATTTCATTTTGACGTGAAGCTTCTTTTAATCTGTTTTGTCCAGTGGTGTAAAGTAACTAGGTAAAAAATACTTTCAATCACGACTTAAGTTTGAGCTGATCTGCTCGACTCTCCTACACAACTGCCAAGCCGGTCTCTTCAGTCAATCTTTTGAAGTGATGTGAAGCAGGGACACTTCACTTGTAACTAACCGCCACTAGAAACAATCAGGTTTTACTCTTTAAAAAAAATTATATATATACTTAACTTTTGTTTAACTAGGCAAGTCAGTTAAGAACACATTCTTATTTTCAATGATGGTCTAGGAACGGTGGGTTAACTGCCTTGTTCAGGGGCAGAACGACAGATTTGTACCTTGTCAACTCGGGGATTCGATCTTGCATCCTTTACGGTTACTAGTCCAACGCTCTAGCCGCTAGGCTACCTGCCGCCTCTACACTGTAACCACTAGGCTACCTGCCGCCTCTACCTCTAACCACTAGGCTACCTGCCGCATCTACACTCTAACCACTAGGCTACCTGCCGCATCTACACTCTAACCACTAGGCTACCTGCCGCCTCTACACTCTAACCACTAGGCTACCCTGCCGCCTCTACCTCTAACCACTAGGCTACCCTGCCGCCTCTACACTCTAACCACTAGGCTACCCTGTCGCCTCTACACTCTAACCACTAGGCTACCTGCCGCCTCTACGCTCTAACCACTAGGCTACCCTGCCGCCTCTACTCTCTAACCACTAGGCTACCCTGCTATGTGACTGAGAGAGTGGAAGCTATGTGACTGAGAGAGTGGAAGCTATGTGACTGAGAGAGTGGAAGCTATGTGACTGAGAGAGTGGAAGCTATGTGACTGAGAGAGTGGAAGCTATGTGACTGAGAGAGTGGAAGCTATGTGACTGAGAGAGTGGAAGCTATGTGACTGAGAGAGTGGAAGCTATGTGACTGAGAGAGTGGAAGCTATGTGACTGAGAGAGTGGAAGCTACGTGACTGAGAGAGTGGAAGCTACGTGACTGAGAGAGTGGAAGCTACGTGACTGAGAGAGTGGAAGCTACGTGACAGAGAGGGGAAGCTACGTGACTGAGAGGGGAAGCTACGTGACTGAGAGAGGGAAGCTACGTGACTGAGAGAGGAAGCTACGTGACTGAGAGAGGGGAAGCTACGTGACTGAGAGAGGAAGCTACGTGACTGAGAGAGGGAAGCTACGTGACTGAGAGAGGGAAGCTACGTGACTGAGAGAGGGAAGCTACGTGACTGAGAGAGGGGAAGCTACGTGACTGAGAGAGGGAAGCTACGTGACAGAGGGAAGCTACGTGACTGAGAGAGGGGAAGCTACGTGACTGAGAGAGGGAAGCTACGTGACTGAGAGGGGAAGCTACGTGACTGAGAGAGGGAAGCTACGTGACTGAGAGAGTGGAAGCTACGTGACTGAGAGAGTGGAAGCTACGTGACTGAGAGAGTGGAAGCTACGTGACTGAGAGAGTGGAAGCTACGTGACTGAGAGAGTGGAAGCTACGTGACTGAGAGAGTGGAAGCTACGTGACTGAGAGGGAAGCTACGTGACTGAGAGAGGGGAAGCTACGTGACTGAGAGAGGGAAGCTACGTGACTGAGAGAGGGAAGCTACGTGACTGAGAGAGGGGAAGCTACGTGACTGAGAGAGTGGAAGCTACGTGACAGAGAGAGGAAGCTACGTGACTGAGAGAGGGGAAGCTACGTGACTGAGAGAGTGGAAGCTACGTGACTGAGAGAGGGAAGCTACGTGACTGAGAGCGGGGAAGCTACGTGACAGAGAGGGAAGCTACGTGACAGAGAGAGGGGAAGCTACGTGACTGAGAGCGGGAAGCTACGTGACTGAGAGAGTGGAAGCTACGTGACTGAGAGAGTGGAAGCTACGTGACTGAGAGAGTGGAAGCTACGTGACTGAGAGAGTGGAAGCTACGTGACTGAGAGAGTGGAAGCTACGTGACTGAGAGAGTGGAAGCTACGTGACTGAGAGAGTGGAAGCTACGTGACTGAGAGAGGGGAAGCTACGTGACTGAGAGAGGGGAAGCTACGTGACTGAGAGAGGGGAAGCTACGTGACTGAGAGAGTGGAAGCTACGTGACTGAGAGAGGGGAAGCTACGTGACTGAGAGAGGGGAAGCTACGTGACTGAGAGAGTGGAAGCTACGTGACTGAGAGAGTGGAAGCTACGTGACTGAGAGGGTGGAAGCTACAGTGCCTTGCGAAAGTATTCGGCCCCCTTGAACTTTGCGACCTTTTGCCACATTTCAGGCTTCAAACATAAAGATATAAAACTGTATTTTTTTGTGAAGAATCAACAACAAGTGGGACACAATCATGAAGTGGAACGACATTTATTGGATATTTCAAACTTTTTTAACAAATCAAAAACTGAAAAATTGGGCGTGCAAAATTATTCAGCCCCCTTAAGTTAATACTTTGTAGAGACATAGATAGAGAGACATACCCCAAGCGACTTACACCTGTAATCGCAGCAAAGGTGGCGCTACAAAGTATTAACTTAAGGGGCCGAATACTTTCGCAGAAGGCACTGTATGTGACTGAGACTGAGGTTTGTTTGAGCAGTTTAATAAAACAAGAAAACTACAACGACTAAAATAGACCAACAATGACTTTGACTAAAGCTAGGCTCGTCAAACTGATATGAACTGAAACTAGAAGGAAACAATGACTAAAATGGGACTTAAAGAATTAAAATACACTTTAGTCATAAAGTCTAAAATCGGTGACAAAATGAACAGTGTTATACAGACACTTGGGTCAATCGGACAGAGGAGAGGAGAGGAGAGGAGAGGAGAGGGGAGGGGAGGGGAGGGATGAGAGGGAGGGGAGAGGGAGGAGAGGGAGGGATAAGAAGGAAACAATGACTAAAATGGGACTTAAAGACTTAAAATACACTTTAGTCATAAAGTCTAAAATCGGTGACAAAATGAACAGTGTTATACAGACACTTGGGTCAATCGGAGAGAGGGGAGGGAGGGATGAGAGGGAGGGGAGAGGGAGGAGAGGGAGGGATGAGAGGGAGGGGGAGGGATGAGGGGGAGGAGGGAGGAAGGGAGGGATGAGAGGGAGGGAGGAAGGGGGAGGGATGAGAGGGAGGGAGGAGGGGAGGGAGGAGGGAGGGGAGGGAGGGGAGGGATGAGAGAGAGAGGGAGGGAGGGGAGGGATGAGAGGAGGGGAGGGAGGGAGGGAGGGCCAAAATGAACCACAGGGTCGATAGGGGTACAGGAGTGTATGAGTGATGTCATTTCATGTCTTGTTAGTGGATTGACGAAACCAGTGTACAAAGTGTTCAGCGTGTGGAGCTGTACAGTGTGCATGGACTGCTCAAAGGCTGACTTGTTTAAACATGATTTAGGATATTCTGGTTTGGAAACCACTAAAATATCTCTTACCCAGAGAAAGCTGAATGGGAGGGACAGGGAGGGAGGAGAAGCTTCATGAATATGCTTTTCTCGACGGCCGAAATTAGAACTTTAAACAATGTCAAATATTATAACATCACAGCAAATCCTGAACATTCTCCAAGATGTCTTTGAGCACATAACCATTCAGAAACACCAATGAGTTATTTTTCCCTCCCTCCCTCCCTCCCTCCCTCCCTCCCTCCCTCCCTCCCTCCCTCCCTCCCTCCTTTCCCCTCTCTCTCTCTTTTCCCCTCTCTCTCTCTTTTCCCCTCTCTCTCTCTTTTCCCCTCTCTCTCTCTTTTCCCCTCTCTCTCTCTTTTCCCCTCTCTCTCTCTTTTCCCTCTCTCTCTCTTTTTTCCCTCTCTCTCTCTTTTCCCCTCTCTCTCTCTTTCCCCTCTCTCTCTCTTTTTCCCTCTCTCTCTCTTTTCCTCTCTCTCTCTCTCTTTTCCTCTCTTTTCCTCTCTTTCCCTCTCTTTTCCTCTCTCTCTCTCTCTCTCTTTTCCTTTTCCTCTCTCTCTTTTCCTCTCCCTCTCTCTCTCTCTCTCTCTTTTTCCTCTCCCTCTCTCTCTCTCTCTCTTTTCCTCTCCCTCTCTCTCTCTCTCTCTCTTTTCCTCTCCCTCTCTCTCTCTCTCTCTCTTTTCCTCTCCCTCTCTCTTTTCCTCTCTCTCTCTCTCTCTTTTTTCTCTCTCTCTCTCTCTTTTCCTCTCTCTCTCTCTCTCTCTCTCTCTCTCTCTCTCTCTCCCTCTCCTTTCCTCTCCCTCCCTCCCCCTCTTTTTCACTCTCTCTCCTTCTCTCTCTCCTTCTCTCTCTCCCTCTCTCTCTTTCCGTTCCTCTCCCTCCCTCTCTCCTTTCCCATCTCTCTCTCTCTCCTTTCCTATCTCTCTCTCCTTTCCTCTCCCTCCTTCCCCCTCTTTTTCTCTCCCTGTCCCTCCCTCGCTCCGAGCCCGGTTCAGATGGCTCAGATGTTAACTGTTACCAACTCCTCTAAAGCACAATACATACAGTACCAGTCAAAAGTGTGGACACACCTACTCATTCTACATTGTAGAATAACTGTGAAGACATGAAAACTATGAAATAACACATATGGAATCATGTAGTATCCAAAAAAAAGTGTTACATTTACATTTTACATTTAAGTCATTTAGCAGACGCTCTTATCCAGAGCGACTTACAAATTGGTGCATTCACCTTATGACATCCAGTGGAACAGCCACTTTACAATAGTGCATCTAATTCTTTTAAGGGGGTGAGAAGGATTACTTTATCCTATCCTAGGTATTCCTTAAAGAGGTGGGGTTTCAGGTGTCTCCGGAAGGTGGTGATTGACTCCGCTGTCCTGGCATCGTGAGGGAGTTTGTTCCACCATTGGGGGGCCAGAGCAGCGAACAGTTTTGACTGGGCTGAGCGGGAACTGTACTTCCTCAGTGGTAGGGGGCGAGCAGGCCAGAGGTGGATGAACGCAGTGCCCTTGTTTGGGTGTAGGGCCTGATCAGAGCCTGGAGGTACTGAGGTCCCGTTCCCCTCACAGCTCCGTAGGCAAGCACCATGGTCTTTTAGCGGATGCGAGCTTCAACTGGAAGCCAGTGGAGAGAGCGGAGGAGCGGGGTGACGTGAGAGAACTTGGGAAGGTTGAACACCAGACGGGCTGCGGCGTTCTGGATGAGTTGTAGGTGTTTAATGGCACAGGCAGGGAGCCCAGCCAACAGCGAGTTGCAGTAATCCAGACGGGAGATGACAAGTGCCTGGATTAGGACCTGCGCCGCTTCCTGTGTGAGGCAGGGTCGTACTCTGCGGATGTTGTAGAGCATGAACCTACAGGAACGGGCCACCGCTTTGATGTTAGTTGAGAACGACAGGGTGTTGTGCAGCCACCCTTTGTCTTGATGAACAGCGTTGGACCTAGACAGCATAGATTTAAGTCAAATTGTTTTGGTCATAACCTATCAGATCCTCCCTGGCTGACACAGAGGTTGTTTTATAACCTATCAGATCGTCCCTGGCTGACACAGAGGTTGTTTTATAACCTATCAGATCCTCCCTGGCTGACACAGAGGTTGTTTTATAACCTATCAGATCCTCCTGGCTGACACAGAGGTTGTTTTATAACCTATCAGATCCTCCCTGGCTGACACAGAGGTTGTTTTATAACCTATCAGATCCTCCCTGGCTGACACAGAGGTTGTTTATAACCTATCAGATCCTCCCTGGCTGACACAGAGGTTGTTTTATAACCTATCAGATCCTCCCTGGCTGACACAGAGGTTGTTTTATAACCTATCAGATCCTCCCTGGCTGACACAGAGGTTGTTTTATAACCTATCAGATCCTCCTGGCTGACACAGAGGTTGTTTTATAACCTATCAGATCCTCCTGGCTGACACAGAGGTTGTTTTATAACCTATCAGATCCTCCCCTGGCTGACACAGAGGTTGTTTTGTTGGTGTCGGTGGTGAAACGTCATTAAATCTGTCAAATCCACGATGGGCTCCCAGCACCTAAAGCCAACATTGACATTGACACATATAAGAGATATCCCACGACAATCTACACCTCCATTAGGCTGATAAAATAAAACCCTGATCATTCATTCATCCATTAGGCTGATAAAATAAAACCCTGATCATTCATTCATTCATCCATTAGGCTGATAAAATAAAACCCTGATCATTCATTCATCCATTAGGCTGATAAAATAAAACCCTGATCATTCATTCATCCATTAGGCTGATAAAATAAACCCTGATCATTCATTCATTCATCCATTAGGCTGATAAAATAAAACCCTGATCATTCATTCATTCATCCATTAGGCTGATAAAATAAAACCCTGATCATTCATTCATCCATTAGGCTGATAAAATAAAACCCTGATCATTCATTCATCCATTAGGCTGATAAAATAAAACCCTGATCATTCATTCATTCATCCATTAGGCTGATAAAATAAAACCCTGATCATTCATTCATTCATCCATTAGGCTGATAAAATAAAACCCTGATCATTCATTCATTCATCCATTAGGCTGATAAAATAAAACCCTGATCATTCATTCATTCATCCATTAGGCTGATAAAATAAAACCCTGATCATTCATTCATCCATTAGGCTGATAAAATAAAACCCTGATCATTCATTCATTCATTCATCCATTAGGCTGATAAAATAAAACCCTGATCATTCATTCATCCATTAGGCTGATAAAATAAAACCCTGATCATTCATTCATTCATCCATTAGGCTGATAAAATAAAACCCTGATCATTCATTCATTCATCCATTAGGCTGATAAAATAAAACCCTGATCATTCATTCATTCATCCATTAGGCTGATAAAATAAAACCCTGATCATTCTGTTGAATGATTTTCAATGTGAGCGTCATTTTTTTAAAATGTATTATACAGGCTACACTTTCTCCTTCTGAACTTCTAACGCCAGTGGAGGAGTGTGGCTTCACGACAATGATCACAAGAGGTTATTACAGATCTAACGTCGTTAGACACTGCAAACACATCATATATGCGGGTTGTGGGCCAACGCTGGTTAATGCTTGATCTGATTAAATCTAGACGTCGTCTTGGCAACTCCAGTGTATTGTTTTTTAACATTTAAAAAAATTATATATTTTTAAAACTTTTTATTTAACTAGACAAGTCATATTTTGCCGTGTGTTTCCAGTTAGTATTGGGCTAAATTATTCATTTGTCTCCCAGTGTCTGTCCCTTACCAAATTATGATTATTTTTAATAAAATCTTAGTCGACCGAGAGTCATCCTTTCTTTCAACCAATCGTAAAACGTGTATTTTTTGCAGCTGGTTTCGTTCACCAACTGTATGGTGTTTCACCAACATGGTGCAGCTGGTTTCGGTCACCAACTGTATGGTGTTTCACCAACATGGTGCAGCTGGTTTCGGTCACCAACTGTATGGTGTTTCACCAACACACTGGTACCACTGGTTTCGGTCACCAACTGTATGGTGTTTCACCAACACACTGGTGCTACTGGTTTCGTTCACCAACTGTATGGTGTTTCACCAACACACTGGTGCTACTGGTTTCGTTCACCAACTGTATGGTGTTTCACCAACATGGTGCAGCTGGTTTCGTTCACCAACTGTATGGTGTTTCACCAACACACTGGTGCTACTGGTTTCGTTCACCAACTGTATGGTGTTTCACCAACACACTGGTGCTACTGGTTTCGTTCACCAACTGTATGGTGTTTCACCAACATGGTGCCACTGGTTTCGGTCACCAACTGTATGGTGTTTCACCAACACACTGGTACCACTGGTTTGGTCACCAACTGTATGGTGTTTCACCAACATGGTGCTACTGGTTTCGGTCACCAACTGTATGGTGTTTCACCAACACACTGGTACCACTGGTTTCGTTCACCAACTGTATGGTGTTTCACCAACACACTGGTGCTACTGGTTTTTCGTTCACCAACTGTATGGTGTTTCCTCCAACACACTGGTGCTACTGGTTTCGTTCACCAACTGTATGGTGTTTCCTCCAACACACTGGTGCTACTGGTTTCGTTCACCAACTGTATTGTGTTTCACCAACACACTGGTACCACTGGTTTCGTTCACCAACTGTATGGTGTTTCACCAACACACTGGTGCTACTGGTTTCGTTCACCAACTGTATGGTGTTTCACCAACACACTGGTGCTACTGGTTTCGTTCACCAACTGTATGGTGTTTCACCAACATGGTGCAGCTGGTTTCGTTCACCAACTGTATGGTGTTTCACCAACATGGTGCTACTGGTTTCGTTCACCAACTGTATGGTGTTTCACCAACACACTGGTACCACTGGTTTCGTTCACCAACTGTATGGTGTTTCACCAACATGGTGCAGCTGGTTTCGTTCACCAACTGTATGGTGTTTCACCAACACACTGGTGCTACTGGTTTCCAGGTTCCAAGAAGCAGTGCGGCTTGGCAGAGCCCAAATACAGGTGTGTCAAGCTTGTAGCGTCGTACCCAAGAAGACTTGAGGCTGTCATCGCTGCCAAAGGTGCTTCAACAAAGTACTGAGTAAAGAGTCTGAATCATTATGTAAATGTGATAATTATGTAATGCTCTGATCCAGTACATTTTTCTCTTTTCAAGTGGTTATCGAAAGAGCGAGCTGGAAATATTTTTCAAAATATCACAAGGAACTATTTTCATTCTCAATGGTTTTCTAAAAAAAACCAGACGTTTGTTTACTTGCTGTTTGAGGTGAAGAAAACATTATCGTGACTGATGCACCGTCCACAGTGTGATGAATAACTCTAACGTCATCAAAGGGAAATTCACTGTCTGGCTTTTGAATTGTTCTCATTTGCCAGCCATTGGAAAACCTCCTTGATCTTTGTGGTTGAAATTCACTGTTTATTTATTTTACCTTTTATTTTACTTGGCAAGGACAAATGCTTATTTTAATTGACGGCCTAGGAACAGTAGGTTAACTGGCTTGCTCAGGGGCAGAACGACAGATTTGTACCGTGTCAGCTCGGGGATTGAACTTGCAACCTTCCGGTTACTAGTCCAACGCTCTAACCACTAGGCTACTCTGCCTCCCCTTGTTCAATTGAGGACCTTACAGATAATTGTATGTGTGGGGTACAGAGATGAGGGACCTTACAGATAATTGTATGTGTGGGGTACAGAGATGAGGGACCTTACAGATAATTGTATGTGTGGGGTACAGAGATGAGGGACCTTACAGATAACTGTATGTGTGGGGTACAGAGATGAGGACCTTACAGATAATTGTATGTGTGGCGTACAGAGATGAGGGACCTTACAGATAATTGTATGTGAGGGGTACAGAGATGAGGGACCTTACAGATAATTGTATGTGTGGGGTACAGAGATGAGGGACCTTACAGATAATTGTATGTGTGGGGTACAGAGATGAGGGACCTTACAGATAACTGTAGGTGTGGGGTACAGAGATGAGGGACCTTACAGATAACTGTAGGTGTGGGGTACAGAGATGAGGGACCTTACAGATAACTGTAGGTGTGGGGTACAGAGATGAGGGACCTTACAGATAACTGTAGGTGTGGGGTACAGAGATGAGGGACCTTACAGATAACTGTAGGTGTGGGGTACAGAGATGAGGGACCTTACAGATAACTGTAGGTGTGGGGTACAGTGATGAGGACCTTACAGATAACTGTAGGTGTGGGGTACAGAGATGAGGGACCTTACAGATAACTGTAGGTGTGGGGTACAGTGATGAGGGACCTTACAGATAACTGTAGGTGTGGGGTACAGAGATGAGGGACCTTACAGATAACTGTAGGTGTGGGGTACAGAGATGAGGGACCTTACAGATAACTGTAGGTGTGGGGTACAGAGATGAGGGACCTTACAGATAACTGTATGTGTGGGGTACAGTGATGAGGTAGTCATTCAGCCATCATGTTAAACACTATTATTGTTCACAGAAAGTCCATTAAACTTATTATGTGACTTGTTAAGCACATGTTTACTCCTGAACTTATGTGGGGTTGCCATGACAACGGGGTTGAATACTTATTGACTCAAGACATTTCAGTATTTTCATTTAATATGTATTTGTAAAAAAAAAAAAAATTGTGTGTGTATAGGCCAGTGACAAAATCTCAATGCCATACCGGACCCCCATGTTTGTCCATGAAGTGGGTTTCCATGG